>NC_136428.1:102848765-103061265 GCF_052849685.1 Lactuca virosa | reverse complement strand
AACCGAAGATAATTTTTTTTTTGATAAGCCACCGACCCCTAACTTATTAAAATTCTTTATAACTTATAGATGTTCTGCATCTCCGGGAAACTTTTTATTGGTCATTTTGCCAAACACTAAAAAATAATTATCAGCTTATAGCGTTTTGACATCGTATAAGCTAATCCAAACATTTTTTTAAAAGACTTATCAACTCTGAAGAATCTTTTCAATCAGACTTAAGACCCGGAAATACCAAGTCAAGACAACATGCAAATACTAATTCAACAGGATTCCGAGAATATCAGACTTTTAGTTACTTGGCCTAGACAATATATATATATATATATATATATATATATATATATATATATACACACACACACACACACACACATCAGCGTGACACTATGACTTATGTCTCTATTCTATGAGGGTGATTGGCTAAGCTCAAAAAAGTATTTTAACTTATTATCGGTATTATACCGAGATATGTTAAAGTTAGTGTTTGGATAAACAAATTTTTAAAAATAACTTATAATGGTGTGGAACCGAAGATAATTTTTTTTGATAAGCCACCGACCCCTAACTTATTAAAATTCTTTATAACTTATAGATGTTCTGCATCTCCGGGAAACTTTTTATTGGTCATTTTGCCAAACACTAAAAAATAATTATCAACTTATAGCGTTTTGACATCGTATAAGCTAATCCAAACATTTTTTTAAAAGACTTATCAACTCTGAAGAATCTTTTCAATCAGACTTAAGATCCGGAAATACCAAGTCAAGACAACGTGCAAATACTAATTCAACAGGATTCCGGGAATATCAGATTTTTAGTTACTTGGCCTAGACTATATATATATATATATATATATATATATATATATATATATATATATATATATATATATACACACACACACACATACACTTGTAAAAATCGCACGACACAACTTAGTCAACTTAGACTTACTGAATCATCTATACCTGTATTTTCAAACTTACTTATGTAGCTTTCTTTTTTATTAATAAAATCAAACAAAACATGTGATCATTATCACCTCCCAAAGTTGAGTAAATTACACGAATGGTCTCTATGGTTTGGTGTAATTTGCGCGCTTGTCCCTAACTTATTTTTTTAACTCGGAAGGTCCCTACTGTTTGTTTCTGTTACGCGTTTGGTCCCTACTGTTTGTTTTTGTTACGCGTTTGGTCTCTGTCTTACCTAAAAAGACTATTATTTAAATAGGAAAAAATGGTGGGTCAGGTAAGGTAAAGTGAAGGGGGTGAGGTTGAGGGTGTGTTTATTTAAATAAATTAAAAAATCAAGGGTAAAATAGTCTTTTTAGGTAAGACAGGGACCAAGCGCGTAACAAAAACAAACAATAGGGACATTCCGAGTTAAAAAAATAAGTTAGGGACCAAATGCGTAAATTACCGTAAACCATAGGAACCATTCGTGTAATTTACTCCCTACGGTTTTATGTTGAAGATCCTAGCAATGATAAAGAGTTTTCCTTGTAAATCACCTGTGTCATTTTGATTTCAATCCAATATACAAAATCGAAACAACACCACAGTCTCTTATACAATTTGGTTGATATCTTTTTGATCGATTTTTGACAAAAACAATAATAATTACTATCTTTTTGAGTATTCCATTTTATAAGCAAATTATACGGATAAATCATTCTCTTAAATTATATTCCCATCTTTTTGACAATTCCATCTTTATAAGCAAATTATATGGATAAATTACCATCTTAAATTCCATCATAATGTAATCCATACATTCGATAAAATTCATTTCTGTAAAAAGAAAACAAGATAGGAATATGATCAAATACTCCAAACGTTGTTTTCTAACGAACCAAACCTTCCTTAAATGTTTAAAATATCGACTTATACCGTACCTAACTTGGAAAATTCATCAACCCTGAACTCATATGCTAAACGGCGTTATCTCCGTTTGCTTTTTCCTGGACAATTTTACCTTCGCTTCCCTCTTTTGCCCTAGCAGCTCTTTACATATAAAACAAAGTTACCGGCTACACCGGTTACCCGTCATCCGGATCATTGAAAATAAAGACGTCAAAATGACCACCGCTACCCTTTGGTCTCTTCTCTCCTTTTTCTGCATCTCACACACACAGTGTGTGTAATATATACACACATAAAATATTTATAAATAGCCTATACATACACAAAACTGTATCTATATCTCGACTCTAAATTGTATTTCTGAATTCATAGATACACTTTGTTAATTGGAAACGGATTATATGGTTTGATGCAAACACATATAGATAGTGGTATATGCATATTTATTTTTTGGAAACTTCGATGGCGAATTTTGTGAATTTGAAGTAAACTTGAAGAACGAGAAGATCTTACGGCTTTCCAAGAGTAAATTTCTCCAATTTGAATTTGTGTTGTCGCATTGTTAGGTACTTCTGTTCACATTTATACTCAATTGCTAAATTTTGTTACTCAGAAACCAGGAATGGTTGACGGTGATCTGTTTACAGGTATGAATTGTGTGAAGTAGCTCTTGTTCAATTTTGAATGTTCGTTTTGGTTGTTCATCGGGGGTTTAAAGTATTGGAAAGTTTAAATTGTTTGGGTTTTGAAGGGATGAAGCGGTCTAGAGATGACGATGATGCTTACAGCAGCCCTCAGTTCAAGCGGCCATTGATTTCTGAACAGTAAGCCTTTAGAATATACTTATATTGTTGGGAAGAATTGTGTGATTATGAGGTTGATGTGTTGGCTTTTATTGTTGAAGATCCAAGCACAAAGGCAGCACTCATAAATTGACGACTAATGATGCCCTAACATATCTAGAGAAAGTTAAAGATATATTCCAAAATGAAAAGGAAAAATATGAAGAGTTTCTTAAAGTCATGAAAGATTTCAAGACCCAAAGGTTTGGCTAAGGTGTTGCTTCTTTCAATTTTCATGCCATGTTTATGTAAAAGCATGTCCTTGATTATAATCACTATATTTCCCTTAGAATTGACACCACAGGTGTCATAGCACGGGTGAAGGAATTGTTCAAAGGGCACCAGGACCTACTTTTGGGTTTCAATCCCTTTCTTCCAAAGGGATTTCAGATCACCCTCCCACTAGATGATGAACAACACCATGTTAAGAAGCCTTTGGAGATTGAAGAAGCCATTCTATTTGTAAACAAAATTAAGGTAATGACAGCATAGTTTCAATTAATGTTTCCATCTGACACTTATATTCTAACAAGATATTCTCATGCAGATGAGATTTCAAGGTCAAGACCATGTGTACAAATATTTTCTTGATACTTTGAATAAGTATAAAAAAGAAAACAAATCCATCAAGGAAGTTCACCAAGAGGTTTCTCATTAAGACTCTTACAATATTTGGTTCATAAATCTTAACATACTTCTGTAGTTCTTGATTTATAAGTTCCATTGTTATCATCTTTCAGGTTGCTGCTCTTCTTAATGATCAACAAGACCTTCTAAAGGAGTTCACCAATTTCTTACCTGTTTCTTCTCATACTGAATGCAAAGTCAACGTTGACCAGCCTGATCCAGATCATGAAAAAGCATGTACTATTTCTGTTAAAGAGAATAGGGCACATGGTGAAAAACAAAAAGACACATCAGAAGACACAGAACAAAGAGAACACGATCAAGATGATAAAGATTGTGATGTGACACATCATTTTACCCAAAATAAACCCCCACGTACTCTTGAAGACTCTGTAGCTGAACTCTTTCATCAAGGTATCTACTAGTCCCATTATTCAAATATTTGATTTGATGATGACATTAGATAGAATCTGAATTTTGTTATAAATGTATTGTATTTTCATTTTTATTGAATCTTTGTATGATGGAAGATGTACATGGCCAAATGCTTTGTCTTCGTGAGAAGGTGAAGGAAAGATTGAGCAACTCAGATGATTACCAGTCATTCTTGAAGTGCATTGCAGAGTATTGCACAGAGAGTATTACTCGCCCACAACTGCAATCAAGGGTAAACTTATACACACAATACACATTATTTTTAAAGATTTATACTTTGTTGTTTCTAGTATTTGCTTCCTGCTTTATTGCTAGTTATCTGCTTTCGTTGTCTGTGTATCCATAAAACTTCTAGATGACTTTTTGTGTGGCATCCTTAGATTTAATTTGATAAATTAAAGAAGTTTTTATTTTTGTTAGGTAAATAGTTTGCTTGGAGCATATCCGGATCTTGTGGAAGAAGTCAATGAGTTTATAGATCGCAGTGAAAAGACAAGTAATTGTACACATAAGTTCTTATTTACATGCCTAACAAGAATCTATTTTCATCTGCAAGTTAATAAACTCTTCATCTATTAATGTATATATATGCAGATAGCTGTTCCCCATGAGTAAGTTTACATATAACTACATATATCCTAATCCCAATGACGATTTTACCTAAATGCCCCTCTATGTTATTTCCTCAGTAATGTAGGATGTTAAATTGTTTTTTTTTTCGTGACTCTCTAGCATGACTTTGACAGGATCTTTATGGAGTGATGGACATTTACCTGGAGTAATAAAGGGTAATGATGGGGGTAAAGATGGAAATTCTGATGGAGATGAAATGGAAAAGAATAGTTCAGCCATCAAGGAGAAGTATCTAACAAAATCAATTCAAGAACTTGACCTTTCTGACTGTGAATGCTGCACTCCAAGTTATCGCCTTCTACCAAAAAACGTATGATTTAATATTTATATATCAAAACACTTTTTTTTTTTTTTTTTTTTTAAATTTATATAAATTTGACAGTGTGTGTTGCTTGATACAGTACCCAATTCCTTCAGCAAGCCAAAGAACAAAGATCGGTTATGAGGTGTTGAATGATCATTGGGTGTCTGTTACTTCCGGAAGCGAAGATTATTCTTTCAAACACATGCGTAAAAACCAATATGAAGAAAGCTTATTTCGATGTGAAGATGACAGGTGGCATTGGCATATCATCTTTACCCTTTTACCCTTTTGGTCTTGAATGATTTTACATGTGTATAATGATAATGATTTCCTTCTTCATCAGATTTGAACTGGACATGTTATTAGAATCAGTGAATGTAACAGCAAAACGTGTGGAAGAACTATTGGATAGGATTAATGATAATTCGATTAGGAAGACAGAGAATGTGGTTCATATAGAAGACTTTACAGCTATAAATCTGAGATGCATTGGGCGTTTATATGGTGATCATGGACTTGATGTGATGGATGTATTAAGAAAGAATGCATCCCTTGCTTTACCAGTTATATTACATCGTTTGAAACAGAAGCAAGAAGAATGGCTGAGGTGTCGATCTGATACTAAAAAAGTTTGGGCTGAAATTTATGCTAAAAATTATCATAAATCACTTGATCATCGCAGCTTTTATTTCAAACAACAAGATTCAAAGAGCTTGAGTGCTAAAGGTACTAAAAACAATGATCCTAAATAAAACCATGATTGATTGATTGATTGATGTTTGTTTTTTTGATATTGGATATTGGATATTGGATATTGCAGCTTTATTGGCTGAAATTAAGGAAACAAGTGAAGAAAAGTCTGTAGATGATCACATCCTTCAATCCATTGCTCCTGGAAAAAAACAAAACAATATTCCACATCAAGAATTTAAGTACTCTGATTTAATCATCCATGAAGATTTATATCAACTCATGAAATATTCTGTCACACAAAGTGCTTCCTCTGAACAAACGGATAAATCCGTGAAGATCTGGACTACTTTTGTTGAACCTATGCTTGGTGTTCCTCCGCGGTCAACATCCACAGTTGACCAAGCAAAAACAACCAATCGTGGATCTTCCATGAGAGCTAATGATAACATTAACAACAATGGTGTTAAAGAGAATGGTGAATTTTCGCCAAATGGAGATTTTAAAAGGGGAAATAGCCGAAGGTCATTAGATGATAATAGTGAGAATGCTTTTGATTCAGGAAGTGAATCCGCTGATGCGGAGGATCACTCCCCGTATGTAGACCATGGTAACAATGGTGGGAGTGATGGTGTGGTGGATGCATTGGGTGACGACACCTGTCCTTTTTCAGAACATATTTTGAAAAGAGTGAAACCGCTTATGCTTCATGTTCCTGAAACTTTGCAAAGTAAAGAAAAAAAGTCGAGGGTGTTTTACGGAAATGATGACTTTTATGTTTTCTTCAGACTTCATCAAGTAAAGCTTGCTTACTTGTATTTATTTATTTTTATTTTTCATATTTTCATATTTGCTTATTCATCTGCTATTCTTAATTAACAGATATTGTACTCAAGGCTAGAGGAGGCAAAGGAAAAGTCTCTAGTTGAAAAATGGAGGGGTTCAAATGATACAACACCTAATGATTCATATGCTAGGTGTTTTATTATCTATTTTCTCTTTTCCCAATTTTCTCATTGGTTAGTTTTTTAATTTTTATTTTTTTTTATTTTACAGATTCTTGGATCTACTGTATAGTTTTCTTGATGGTGCTATCGACAGTGCAAAATATGAAGATGAATGTCGGGCTGTTCTTGGCACGTGGTCGTTTCCTGTCTTCACATTAGACAAACTGATCGACAAGCTTACAAAATTGGTAACATATTTTTTTTTTTACAAAATAAATTTGTATTTCCAAATCTACCCTTGGAGCTATAAATTGACAACGCCTTTGACAGCTGCTAGCTATTGCAACGGATGAGGTTAATAACAAGCTTCTTGATCTATATGCTTATGAAAATATGAGAAAAGGGGAGAGATTTGTGGATGAACTTTATAATGCAAATGCAAGTGTCATTGTTAATGACTCAAAGATCTTCCGGTTTGAGTGTGTGAGTATGATGTAGTTGTTCATCTGTTTTCTAATATAGCAACGTACTTTGGTACTTATGAAGTTATGATTAACAATTTTTTATTTTTGTTATTATTATTTTTTTTTTTTTGCAGTCATCTATCCCTGAGACATATAGACATACCCGATTAACTATACAAATAATAAACTTTGCATATGAAAAATCTGAACCACCGGCTTCTTTGATGGACCCAAATTTTGTAGCATATTTAAACACTCAACTCCTTTCAGTTGATCATAGGAGAAAGAGGCACAGGATCTTCTTGAAGAGGTATGTGCTTGTTTATGTAATATGATCCTAACACAACACATGCTATTAATTAAAATCCGTTATTATTGACAAATAATAAAAAAGGAAAGAATATTGCTATTTCTT
Source organism: Lactuca virosa (assembly GCF_052849685.1). Classification (NCBI taxonomy): domain Eukaryota; kingdom Viridiplantae; phylum Streptophyta; class Magnoliopsida; order Asterales; family Asteraceae; genus Lactuca; species Lactuca virosa. The sequence continues at coordinate 103,054,043 of NC_136428.1, read as the reverse complement.
GTATTTAGCACAAAAAGTTATCTTGAAGCACATGTTGTAAGTTTTTGCTTGATGTATCTACAGGAACAAGAGAAAAAATGGGTGTGGAGATGATGACTCAGCAATGGCAAAGGCCATGGAAGGTTTTCATGTAGTCAATGGGCTTGAGTTCAAGATAGCTGCCTTTACATATAAGGTTAAAAAAATTTACATATTTACCCTTTTTACCATCATTATAAAAGTTACCAATATCCAAACATGTATTTACCATGTGAAATGTCTCAACTTTCATGGTACATCAAATACAAGGGTATTTTTGACATTTGGGCATGGTGTGTGTGTGTGGGACAGGTGTACTATGTTATGGGTACATCAGATTCTTTGGTGCGAAAGGGAAGGAAAAGGGTGAACAATAACAATCGTATGGTGTCTCATGAAGTTGGTAATGGTAATCTTTCAATTTCAAATGCTCATTCTCTTAAAGCATTGAAGTTCCTTAAGTTTTTGTTCTCAAGGATTCAATCCATGGGAACATGACAAGATTAAAGAATTCTAGTGTTTTGTAATTGTAATAGGAAGAGAAAGAAATAAAATTAATAATAAAAATTTGTAATTGTGACGATACTGCATAACAAGTAAAAGACATTGAATTTGTAAGCTGTACAATCATCATGTAGGTTAATTAGACTACAATTGATATATAATTCAAAGAAATCTTATTATAGCTTGCATTTGAGAATTATTCAAACCACATATTATTGCTTGGTTCTCACTCAAAATGTCTTAAAGAAGATTATTCACATGTCTTTTGTTATACAAATTATATATAGTAAAGAGCCTCTAATTACACATTCAAATTTTCACATTTGTATCAAGCACGTCATATTTGTGCATTTGTAATTTAAATTAATAAAGGGTTACTTATCTATACAAGTAACCAAAATGGGACAGGAGGGGTTAAAAGAGAGTTACCACACATTTTGATCAAATGTCGTAAAAAAAATTAGAGTGGCTAACACTTACGTCCTTTACACCTATTCCTAAATCTGTCTATTTCTCCCATCATGAGACTTAAAACTCAACCATTTGACTGAAGAATATCTTTCTAATACATCTGATATTGTCATTGTTGGTTGAAGGCTCTTTAGTACAAATATATAATCATTCATTGTGTAATGTGTATAATGGATTTTATGTTTTGACTTTGCAAAAGTCAATTGTCTTCCAAAAATACCCACTATACCTATTTTTTATTAAAAAGTTTGGGGCCATCCACAATGAAATTCATACAAAATTCAACCAAAAGAAATCCAAAAGTAACTTGAAAAGTCAACTACAAGTCATGCAAAAAAATAAATAAATCCAAGTCATTCGAATAATCTAAACTTCCTTTCCGTATTTTTCACCCACGACTCACAACTCGACGACTTAAGGTGTAACCAAACTTTCATAATATCGGTACTCTCACTGAATAGCAGCAAAAGAGTGATGTATCTTGGATCAAATTCTCTCCAATCCAATTTTTCCAACTTCTCCATATCTAGTTTCTGGACCAAAAATCAAACAAATACAAATTGAATACAAATTCTAGATTTGTACAAACAAAAAAATTTAACTACATGCATATTCTACTTTCTAGACCAGGAAGAACAAAAACAAAACCAAGAAAAATCGAGAAGAAATTTCATACCTGTTCAGAGGTGGAGGAGGCAAAAGGCGGCGTTGAGTTGTGGTGGTTAAGGCAACATTGAAGGGAAGATTAGAGCACAAATGACAAATACGTGAAAGTGAAAGAAAGGACCGAATAATTATGTTGGGGGGCCAAATCACATGTCATGGACCGAGTCAGATAAAAGGTCTAACTGAGCCGAGTGAGACGGATATCAAACCCTCCGGCTGTTTTTGGTGTAATATAATCCGTACATCTAAATTCTGAAATGGTTAGATTCAATTTTTAAAAAGAAATGTTAAAAAAAATTTGGGCCTCAATATTTAAGTTCCGTGTAGACTCAAAATTTGAAACGTTGCCGTATGACGCAACAATACCATCCCGGAACAGAACTGTTATGTTCATACACAACCGTACATGACAACCTAATCTCCATCCCGCCATGAACACACTCTCTTCTTCATCCGTTATTCTCTCCCCATTTTCCCTTCTAAACCCTACACTAGAAATTTCTCGCTGCGCTTTTCATCGTTACTTCAGATTCACGATTCACTCCCAAAACACCTGTTTCCATAGTTCATTTCAAAATCGCAAGCAAAAAACTTATCAATTTCGAAGTAATTACAAGTTCCCGAAGTCAGATTTTTCAGTAGGGGAGTCTCAGGCGTCGGAGGATACCGATGAGGATGACGAAGATGATGAGGAAGCAGCGGAGGAGTACGATGTGGTTGCCGAATTTGGTCAGGAAATTGGAAGTGACGATGAAGATGAGGTCGATAGTGACGAGAATAATGTTTTGGAAGTTGATGTTAACAAGTCTCAGTTTGAGGAATTCAAATGGCAAAGAATTGAGAGGATTCGTAATGACGTGAGGGAGTATGGTGATGGAATCATTGATGTTGATGAACTTGCTTCCGTTTACAACTTCCGAATTGACAAATTTCAGGTGGCTTTTACGTTTATACACTACGAAATTTAGCATTAGTGTATGATAATTACTTGGGAATGAAGTTTTATGATGACGAAAATACCATTGTTTGTGCCAATACTGTGCAGCGGTTAGCAATTCAAGCTTTTCTGAGAGGTTCTTCGGTTGTAGTTTCTGCACCCACAAGTGCAGGCAAAACATTGATTGCTGAAGCTGCAGCTGTTGCTACGGTAGCTAGAGGAAGAAGATTATTCTATACTACTCCTCTCAAGGCACTGTCTAATCAGAAATTCCGCGAGTTTTGGTACCAAGCATTGCTACATCTAAGAAAATTAATAACAGTCAATTCCTTTTGTTAGTTGCTCCATAATTCATTTGCTATTTCAGTGATGCATTTGGTGAAGACAATGTTGGTCTTCTGACCGGAGATTCTGCCATCAACAGGGATGCTCAGGTTCTAATTATGACCACTGAGATCCTCCGAAACATGTTATATCAGAGGTAAGTTCTTCATAGCTCATACATTTCATTTACTACTAATATTTGGTGTATATTATATATTTATATCCTTCCTTTGGGATGCATTACAGTGTTGGAATTATGTCATCAGAAAGTGGACTTTTTCATGTTGATGTGATTGTCTTAGATGAAGTACATTATCTAAGTGACATATCTCGGGGTACAGTCTGGGAAGAGATAGTGCGTTGTTTCCTTTTCCCTGTCCTAAATTTGATAACACCAACTAACCATTGGGTGTATTTTAATCATGTTTTTTCTGCACATGTTTATAGGTCATTTATTGCCCAAAAGAAGTTCAACTTATATGCTTATCAGCAACAGTAGCAAATCCAGATGAATTATGTGGTTGGATCAATCAGGTATATCAACTTCTCTTGGCTCAATTACTACAAAACTAGTCTATTGAATCTTGAATTTGTGGGTTGTAGATTCATGGAAAAACAGAGCTTGTAACTTCAACAAAACGTCCAGTTCCTTTGACATGGCATTTCTCTACCAGAACAGCTTTGCTTCCTCTTCTCAATGAGACAGGAACCAGCATGAATAGGTTAACTGAACTCTGCAATCTTTTTTTTCTTTCTTTTTAATGATTGTTTTCAACATGTGACAATTGAGAACTTTATGAAAATCTTGAATAGGAAACTATCAGCCAACTACCTGCAACTTAATTCCATGGGAGCCAAGTCATATGAGGACGAAAGACCAAGAAGAAGGAACTCAAGAAAACTTGAGTCAGATGTATCATCTTCTTCAAAGAATGACAGAAGCAACCTTCGTCGTTCACAAGTACAAATTCACTTATTTAAGTATCTGGATGACCCTGAAGATCGATCAACACAATCTTGAATAATTTTCTAAAAACATTTCAGGTTCCCCAAGTTATAGATACAGTATGGCACCTTAAAACAAGGGACATGCTGCCTGCAGTTTGGTTTATCTTTAGCAGAAAAGGCTGTGATGTAGCAGTTCAATATCTTGAAGACTGCAAGCTTTTAGACGAATGTGAAATGGCAGAAGTTGACCTAGCTTTAAAAAGATTCAGAATCAAATACCCTGATGCAGTCAGGGAATCATCTGTAAAAGGGATACTTCGTGGGGTTGCTGCTCACCATGCTGGTTGTTTACCTCTTTGGAAATCTTTCATAGAAGAGTTATTCCAAAAAGGACTTGTAAAAGTCGTTTTTGCCACTGAAACACTTGCAGCTGGAATCAACATGCCTGCAAGAACAGCTGTGATTTCATCACTCAGCAAGAGGGGCGAAACTGGACGCATTAATTTAACCACCAATGAGATTCTTCAAATGGCTGGACGTGCTGGAAGAAGAGGCATAGATAAAAGGGGACATGCTGTTGTTGTTCAAACTCCATATGAAGGTGCTGAAGAATGCTGCAAACTTCTCTTTGCTGGATTACAACCACTCGTATCACAGTTTACAGCTTCATATGGAATGGTTCTCAATCTTCTTGCTGTATGTATGCCAAATCATCTCTTGTTCTTGATATATTTCTTTTTTGTTGTTGTTGAGATGACTGATGAAGAGTTGTGGTAGGTAGGGTGCAAAAGTTACTCAAAGAGTAAGTGAAACAGATGGAATGGAAGTTCATCGAGCTGGACGTACACTAGAAGAAGCAAGAAAATTGGTGGAACAAAGTTTTGGAAATTATGTAGGGAGTAATGTTATGGTTGCTGCACAACAAGAGCTTGATCAAATACAAAAAGAGATTCAGCTTTTGACTTCTGAAATCAGTGATGAAGCTATTGACAGGAAAAGCAAGAATATTTTATCAAAATCAGCTTACAAAGAAATGGCAGATTTGCAGGAAGAACTCAGAGTAATTATGCCTTCTTATCCTTTTCTTTTTCATAGTGTGTTCATTAAGGAGTCCAGAATTGAAATCCTTTTCACTTTTAGTCCTCATTCCAAGGTTCCATATCGATTTTGGTTCTTCTTCCAAGGTTTCAGGCCAAACATCGATATGAAACCTAGAAATAAGGACCAAAATTGAAAAAGATTTTAATGCACAGGGACCATTTTTGTAATTTGCTCCTTAATTAATCATCACTAACAGTTTTTTTTTTTTTTTTTTCAGGCAGAAAAGCGTGTTAGAACAGAGCTACGTAGAAAAATGGAAATGGAAAGAATGTCTTCCTTGAGACCATTTCTGCAAAAGTTGGAAGATGGACATCTACCCTTTTTATGCTTACAGTATCATGATAATGCTGGAGTCAAACATTTAGTCCCTGCTGTTTATTTGGGTGATGTTGACTCCATGAAAGGTTCAAAACTCAAGAACATGGTATGTGTTCATGAGATTTACTTCTACTCTACTTGTTCAAGAATCAAGATCACATTTTTTATTCTCACTTCACTTTGCTGCTTACAGGTTGTTGAGAATAATTCCTTTGCTTTAAAAGTAACAACAGAAGGCGATTTGGAAACCAATACAAAACCATCTTACTATGTGGCACTTGGCTCAGATAACACATGGTATCTTTTCACTGAGAGGTGTATCAAAACAGTATATAGAACAGGGTTTCCCAATTTACCCTTGAAAAATGGCGATGCTTTACCTCGAGAAATTATGACTGCTTTTCTTGAAAATGGTGAGATGCAGTGGCAGAAGCTGAGTCAATCTGAACTTGGAGGTATATGGTGCATGGATGGATCACTTGAGACATGGTCATGGAGTTTAAATGTTCCAGTTTTAAGTAGTCTTTCAGAGGACAATGAGGTAATTATAAATTATATCAAAACTAATTTCTATGGATTATGGAATTGAAAAAAAGAATGTAATTTTGTTGTTGGTTAGGTTGTTGTGCAATATTCACAAGCATACTATGAAGCAGTAGAATCTTACAAGAATCAAAGGAATAAAGTTTCTCATTTAAAGAAAAAGATAGCAAGGACAGAAGGGTTTAGAGAATATAAAAAAATAGTTGATGTTGCTAAGTTCACTGAAGAAAAGATCAGACGCCTAAAAGCAAGGTCAACTCGTTTGTTGACTCGTATAGAACAGATCGAACCATCTGGATGGAAGGAGTTTCTTCAGGTAATCTTGTAACATAATAATAATAATTTTGATTTATGAATCCAATGTTTATATGGTTTTTAAATTAAAAATCCAGGTGAGCAGTGTGATACATGAAATAAGAGCTTTAGATATCAACACACATATGATATTTCCTCTTGGTGAAACTGCTGCTGCTCTTAGAGGAGAAAATGAACTCTGGATTGCAATGGTTCTTAGAAATAAGATATTACTGGATCTTAAACCTGCACAGCTGGCAGCTGTTTGTGGAAGCATTGTTTCTGAAGGAATCAAAGTTAGACCTTCCAAAAATAACAGGTTTCTATATTTCAGTAAATTCCAATTTTTGGTCCCTCAGTAACAAAAAATAGGCATTTCACTTAAAACAGGGACCAAAAATGGATATGAAACCTTGAAATGAGGACCATAAGTGAAAGAAGATTTGGATTTTGGATTTGGACTAAACATGGTAGAAATCAGAAAGGACAGTGACCATTTTTGTAATTTAATTTTTTACAATTTTGTTGGGACAGTTATATATATGAGCCCTCAAGCACTGTTTTGGAAGTGATAAACTTTCTTGATGAGCAAAGAAGATCGCTGTTACAACTTCAAGAAAAGCACGATGTCAAGGTTAGTTTAGTTTATTAGATGTTATAAAATATGAAAAAGTTATGGTTTTGGTTTTTATTATTAAATAAAGATAAAGATGAGATGACGTGGCAATGGCAATGGCATTATAGATATCATGCTGTCTGGATAGCCAGTTTTCTGGGATGGTTGAAGCCTGGGCTTCTGGTTTGACTTGGAGGGAAATAATGATGGATTGTGCTATGGATGAAGGCGATCTAGCTCGCTTGTTACGCAGAACAATGGATGTTTTAGCTCAGGTACATCATACTTGAGGAGGGCATTTTTGTCTTTTTATCAGAGATGGAGTCCTTGTCTCACCTTTTTAGGCGGGACAGAAATTATTTAAAGTTTTGTCACATCCACATTACTCCTTCTGTTATGTTTTGTAGTGTAGTGTAATAACATTAGCATTTTTGTAATGGATTCAGATTCCTAAATTGCCTGATATTGACCCTCAACTACAAAGAAATGCGACAGCTGCATCCAATGTCATGGATCGACCACCAATAAGTGAACTTGCTGGATGAAATTTATAGGTATTTATTTTGGTTCAATAACTTTTTTAAGACCAAAATGTCCTTGGATTTTTTATTTTTGTAACTGTTGTGTATAATTTTCAAGTGTAGGTGCATGCATGTTCAACACAATTCAGGAGTCACCAGATTAATTATTACAGTTTACGTGACACATTTGAATATAATTTACAACTGGAATGGGTGGTTGATGGATAAAAGCAAATACTTGAATGAAATCCTTCGTGTTGGTTGGTATCTTTTTTACCTTTTGAATCACTTCTAATTAGTTTTCTATTCCCATAATGCCCTTCATTATTTATGGTACATTATACCTGTGCAGCACAAAGGAGAAGACTGAGTGATAGAAATATGAACTCAGCCCTGAAGGCATAAAAAGAGGCAGCTGATTCATTCAGCATCTTTAATTGCTATAATTATAAACTTATTGTGGCCCATAATCCATTCATTATGAAATCTATATAAAATTGAATTTCTTGTAAGCATTTGTAAACTACTAACCAGTTTTAGCATGTAAATAATGACTTAAATGAAAAAAAAAAAAAAAAATCAAATTATTAGTGGTTTTTCTGCAAAGAAAAAAATTTATTTTATTCATAATGGTTCTTCATGTGTACGCCTAAGTTGTAAGTGCTTTTTGAAATCCATTTTTAATTTTTATAATTAATGCATGAAATATGATTGTAAAAGAAGCTATATAGTTAAAATAACAATTTGATTTTTTTTTTAAAGTAAAACATTTATAAGGTTGTAAGCATTTATATATACTTTCGACCCAATTATTGTTTCTTTTTTAGCTTAACTTTTTATTTTACTTCTTTGACTTAATTGACCTAAATCACCAAACATTAATAATAGTGATGGCTACACCTCGAACTTGAATATATGGATCCAAATGCAATAGAGTTAGAATCTACTTTCACAAATCGAATAATTTTTTATCAAAAAAATTGACAATCAATTTGGGGTAACTTGCCAAGTAACATTTCATTGTATTTGTGTTTTCTTTTTTTAATGAAATGTTATAAATTTTTAGAAAATAAAAAGAACAAACAAACGTGGCCTAAGATGACTTTTTTTTACTAGATGAGTGAAGTTGGCATTATATTTATGAAAGAATATTAAAATTAAGGAACCAAGTATTTGAAAATTGCAATTTTTAGGACCTTTTTTAGTGGGATGATAAATTGTCACTGTGCATAGATAGTTTTTTTTTTAGTCAATTTGAGGCAGCTAAACACAGATGACAAATCCATGTATGAATAAAATATTTGTGGTTCTTTTCAAATAAGTATAAAGTTTTTATTTATTTATTTTATACATATTTTGGTACATGTGTTTAATCTGATACATATAATTTTTTTTTTTTGAAAAAAGTGCAATAAAAAATGTTAAATAATATTTTATAATGATTACTATTGATAAACATTTACCCACAAAGTAAAAATGCATTCATTTTTTAAAGATTTAAATTGAGACTGTTTTCAGTTATTTTGGAATAAATTGAGTAACAAATTTGGAACGAAAACGTATCCTTTATTACACAATTAACAATCGTGTGATCCAAAAACAAAATTCTTGTGTTAGTTTTTGGTTGTTAAAACTAAAATATATATTTTTGATAGCATGACAATCCCTTATTCATACATTTATTAGGCAACAACCTTCACTAAATCAACTTGTAATAACTACATATACCTTTTAAATGTAATTCCATTTGTAACAATGGTACATATAACAATAAATTCTCACTTTAATTACATGCAGAAGATGAGATGCATACTTCATACCCTAGTGACATTAATCATGCAAATTATTGAGCTATATAAAAACAAATTCCCAATTTAATTCACATTAGACTACCTATACTTAAGACTTTAGATTTATGATAATTGAATAACAATAAATGCAAAAAAGAAAAGAAAACATTATACTTTTTTTAATTTTTTTTTTGGATTTATCTATGATTGTCTATGTATCTTGAAAAAAAAAAAAATTATACTTTTTTTAATTTTTTTTGGGTTTATCTATGATTGTCTATGTATCTTTGTAAGCTATATAGAAGTAGAAGAAACATTTTACTTGTGTTTAAGCTACCTTTTAGTGTTTTGCACGTGTTCCATGTTTGAGCATAAGTAAATTTGTAGTCATTTGAGCGGTTCAAATATGGTTTATGGTGTAGTTTATTGTACATATCATGCTTATGTCTTTCGACAATTCACAATGTTACTCAATTTGTAGTCATTTCATGCTATGTCTTTCGACAATTCACAATGTTCATGAAATTGTTTTTTTTTTTTAATTCTCTATTGATATTATATGCATTTAAAATAACATAAAATATTACTCACCAGTCACCTCTATCTAGTATGGAACCCTTATACTTAATTTAAGATATAACTTAATAAGAAATAAATAAATATTTGAAGAAAAATGTACTACGAAATCTTCCGAGTTCCGAATAACCAAAAGATACTTAATGATAACAAAAACTATTTTGAATTATGATAATATAAATATTTATCCAGAAAAAAAAACACCTCAAATGACTCTTAAAAACAAAGAAAATCAGTGATCTAATAGCCAAAGAAAACTGTACTAAACATTCTTCCTAATAATAAAAAACAGCTAATAATAACAAACAAATATTTTGAGTGGTTTAAGTTGCAAGACTTATACAAGCATAACAATTTGACTACTTAATTGCATGCCTAACAATTTTAGTATGTTTTTTTACTTTATTATATATATATATATATATATATATATATATATATATATATATATATATATATATATATATATATATATAGCTAGGTTAACGTGTTTCTTACATTTATTGTGTGCTATAATGCACCAATAAAAATTTAGTAAAATTAAATAATTATTTAATTAAATAAATATAAATATTAAATGATTTTTATGATTGTATGTATATTAAATGATATTCATAGTTATAATTATCTTGTCGTGGAAACTAATTAAATTCGTCATTAATGTCAGTAATAACATTCTTTCAGAATGAATTCGCATCTATATTTTTATGTATGGGTTCGTGTTTTGTTTCAGGACTCACTCACTTAAAATACAATAAAGTTGCATTGAATATGAAGAACGAGAGTGTATTCTACTAGAATACACTCTTATTCTGCTAGAATGCAATCTTATTTTTCTAGATACGAATTTATTCTGAAATAATATTATTGTTGACATTAATGATAAATTTAATTAGTTTCCATAAAAAAAAGAATTATATGTATGGATATCATTTAATATACATATAATTATGAAATTCATTTAATATCTATCTTTATGTGATTAAATAATAATTAAATTTTACTAAATTCTTATTGGTGCATTCTAACACAGAATAGATGTGAGAAACATTTGAACCTACCTCTCTCTCTCTCTCTCTCTCTTTCTATATATATATATATATATATATATATATATATATATATATATATATATAATTGTTGCAATATATCCACGGAAAGAATCACAATTGTATATCTAGGTTTGAGAGAATCGGGTTTCACTACTGGTTGTCAATGAAGCAAGGTTTGGGTTTATAAATCTCTACGATATTATTTTGATCTATCATATTCTTCATTTTGTCATCGTCAAATAATTATCTAAACAATAACTAATATATGTGAAATATCTCATTGGTGGTAGTAGCATCTATTGCGCGACAAAACTATCTTGTAGTTGGAAACTGAAAGTTGGTACCTGAGAGTATATCTTTTATTTGTATATGAGTGTTCGGTAAGAGTAGCTGAAAGTTTTTTAAAACATACTATAAAATTACATAAAAAGACATTCTTGTAAAATTTAAAATAAGAACATAATACTGAAAAAATGGTAACTAAGTCAATTTGTAAAAATATAAAAGAACTTTTGGGAAGTGATTCGTACACAAATTTTTTTCTCCATACACAACAATTTGTGCATTAAAGTATTGCATTGTACAACTTCATAAAACATAAATTGTTGTGTACGAATCACTTCTCTTTTGTTAAACGCTATTTTAAATAGTTTTTAGATTTGAAGCTTTTTGTTTAATCAAAAACTAAGAGCTAACTAGTAGCTCCTGGTTTTTCTTAATAACTAAAAGCTAGAAGTTCCCAAATCTTGTATACCGAACACGCCTTTACTCTATTAAAATATGATATAGATTCAAAGCAGTTGCATAAACAAATTCAAAGTAGATACCACTGTGTAACAATTGAGAAATGCATGTTGATTAAGTTGGGGAAATAAACATGCCCAAAAAATGTGACCATCTTCACGTATGATCAAGCGTTGCTTCCTTCAAATAGATATTTATCATAATTATACATTATGACATTATTAAAGACTATATTACCAAATAAAAACGCAAGATTTTCAAAAGTTGCACTATATAAAGAGGAGGGAATCGTAGCGGGTTGGAGTGAACGGGTTTGACCAGGGAGGAGAGGGATGGGCTGAAGGAGAGCAAGAGAGAAAGAGGGGGATTTGAAAAAAAAACAAATAAAATTGGCCTTTTCTATAAAATACCATAATTATCAAAGGGATCTAAAAAAAGATATATATGCACTCTGAAAAGATCTAACATGTAGCAGATATGTTCCAGTTCCAAATGCAAGTATAGTTTTCTGGAACTAGTGCCCTATCTCTCAAACCACTTTTTTGACAATTAAATTATTATTATAATTATTATTATTATTATTAACTTTTAGTTATACACAATGAAAATCTTATGTCCATCCATCCATACCTTATCATCATTTAATCCAACATCCTCAAATGCCAAAAAAAAACAATAAACAACACTTCTTCTCCCTACAAAAATAACATTTTAAATCAAACATGGTACCATTTATATAATCAGATAGATTGTACCAATTAAAATGTTGTAATATATGAAATGAAAGTAAGATGGTATAATAAACATGTCAATGAAAGTAAATTGTTAACTTCCCAAATCTAGGTCTTTCCAACTGACGAAGTATGGTTGCTACTCTTCATTTTTTTCTCCTCGGACAAGAGTTTCCAGTAACAACTTCATACTTCAAGGTCTTTTTCCCATATATCAGGATGGGTTTCATATACTCATAGGAAGATGACAAAGATAATATAAGCCTCAATGTTTTATCCTCATCTCAACCTTTACTCCAGTAGCCTCCAGTTCTGACACGAAGGGTATGAAATTATTCCTTGAGATACAATGATTCAAGATGCCTTTGCCTTGATACAAATCACTTAAGTTTCTCCCAAAGAACCTTTATCATTGATATCTCACACACATTTGCAAGAACATTCTTTGCTAGGGACAAACAAATCACACTTGCAACTCTTAAATCCAAATCTTTACATTCTTCATCGCTGACTTTATTGGTTTTGCTTGATTCACCACTGGAAACAAGGACTAGTTTCCCCTTCAATGCCTTATGTAACCCAGACTGAATCAACACACCCTTGACTTGAACTTGACACAAACCAAAGTTGATTCTTCCATCATATTTCTTTACATCGAACCTCATTGGACTGTATTTTGACATTGTATCCGTATCCCCAAAAGTATTGTATACTATAAAAATATGCACCAAACCTGTAAGCATTACACCCTTCAAAGGATTCCCATGAAGAGAAGTGTTACACAATGGACACACTTAAGTACCAATCCTTTCCTAGCCAGAACTTTTCCCAGTCGTTATATATATCGTACACAAAACAGATAACTGAATCCTCGTTTCTGATGTGGATTATCAAACCAAGCTGCAACCACATATCATAAGACGAACCTTCAAAGTACCGAGACACTTGCCAATACAACCATTTAATATTCATTTTTGGTTGTGGAAGACCAGACAAAGTTGCAACTACAGAGCATAATACTTTTTACCTAGTAGTTTCAGTGAAACTTTCTTGTCACACAAACTCGAGTGGTTGCTATCCACTTTAACCATCATATCTATATAATGTAATATCTGTTTTATAAGCTCTATTATGCTTGTTAAAAGGAAAATTTTGACCATAAAAGTATTTTGGTCTTTCTTATAAATGTTAAGAAAATTTAACATCTTGCCTTGTGAAGGGTGTTGATAAAAGTTGTGGTATTTGAAACCGACTAGAATGGAGTTTAAACCATTAAAAGTTGTATTAGTGGTTAAGAGGGTAAAAATAAAAGATTTGCTAACTGTTGAAGAGTTGCTATGAATACGTGACGCATACCAATTGACGTAAGACGATAAAGTACGTTGCCATTACCAAAGTTGGTAACCTACTATATTAGAGTTGAATGAGAACACGACGCGTCCCGAAAGTATGATGCTATGGTTAGAAGAGAACATGACACAATTAAAACGAACGTGACGCGTACGAGAGATGTACACGACACATAGAGATCGTCTTTTATCGGTATTGTGTGTGTTTAGATATGTTATAATTGTCCTGATGTGAGAGAAATGTTTTTAAAGAGAAAAGTGTTTTGGAAAGGGGATATTTCGAGATTTTTTTTAGAGTTACATAAATTATGATCATTGTTGTATGTTGGGTTATGAGCAAAACAACATTCCTATGGTGTTCATGCAAACCCTAATGCTTGGATCTAGTTTTTCTAATTGTACATGCAAAATTGTCCAAGACTTACAAACCCTAATCTAGCATACAATAAAACAAAATTAACATCTAATAAACAAGTTAGAAAGTTACCTTTGATTGTAGCTAGAAGATCTTGAGCTTTTGAGAACCTTAGCACCTCAAATGTTGTGCCTCTAATAGATCACAAGCACCAAAGCAAATTGGAGAATCTTGGAGAGAGAGGGGAATGTAATTTCGTCTCTTGGAACTCTTCTTAGGGTTGTGGTAGCCGAAAACTGATGCCTAGAGGCTCCTTATATAGGTGAGGAATTAGGGTTTCAGTCAACTACTTATCTGGTTGCTTAGACTCTAAGCACCCCATAAGAATCTTCCAGAATACCTCCTTGGACGAAATCTTATGGGCTATCCATAAGGATTTCGTCCACTCCCTATCTTTAGGGTTTCCTCAGCCCACTTTGCAATTATCCAATAATTACAATATCAGTCCCCCAAGTTTAATTAATATCTTTTGATCACAAAATTAATTCTAAATTAATTCTTGACCAATATTAATTAAAGAAATATGATTTCTCTTTTAATATATTATTCATATAATATATTAATAAACCATAATAACCTATTTCTCCATTATTCATCCAGTCAAGTTGCTCTGGTGAAGGCAATCCAAAAGGACCATGCTACAACCGGGTCAAGTACATACCAAATATAGTTATGAGCTTAGATACCTAATCAAACATTGTATTCATTCTAACACTCACTAATTTTACCCTTATAGTTTATGTTATAATTTTTACTTTTTTTATTAAAGTTTTATGCTAATAACTTCTAAAAACCATCATCTTCGTCTTTATTATTCATTTTATGGATACCGGGAGTATAATGAAATACACCTTAGATCATCTCCAACCCACTCCCATTTTCCATTTTTCCCCCATTTTTTCCTCAATTCTTCTCCAACCATCCTCCATTTATTCCCCTATTTTGGGGAATATGAATAGTATTACTCCAAATACGGTGTTATACTATTCATTTCTCCCAAAATTTGGATGAACTTTGCGTTGTTGGTTTTAGTCCATCTGTTTATAAATGTGTTATAAATATAATCTTATTTTTTTAATATTATTGTAATGAAAAAAAAATTTAGATTATATATTTGTTAAAACCAAATTAGTAGAAGGGTTGTGTTTGACAATCTATGTAAGTTGGAAGAATGAAATATACTAGGAATATACTTTTTGGGATAACAAATGGGGAAAAAAATGGATTGAGGTTGGAGATGAAACACTATTTACCCTATTTTTTACTTCATTTTTGGGGAAAAAAATGAAAGTGGTTGAAGATGGTCTTATACTCCACATTTTGATATTCCTAAGATTTAAAATAATTTAAAGTATAAACTTAACATTTGCTTACTTTCTTTTTCCAAATAATTGAATTAAAAACCTTTTTTTTTCCTCCCATATTTGCCACGATCTAAAATACAAATATTTTCTAAATAATTTCAAGACAAAACTGCAAAAATGGTCCATGTGGTATGCATTTTTTTCAGAGGTTTGGTCCAAACCTCGACTTTTTTGGATTGACGATTCTTTTGAGTTACTTTGTTTGTGGTTTTGGTTCCTCGTAAAATTAAAAAGGCAAAAATACCCTTCTGATACATTTTCTATATTTTTTCCTATTTAATATAAAGTTTTATTAATAAAAATTATGGGACCCACCTCTTTCTCACTCTCTTTCTCTCTCTTTTTTTTTCTCTCTCTCTCTTTCTCTTAAAAAATCCATAAAACCTCCTTTACCCTCCTCCCATTTTCTCCACCTTTAACCACCATTACTCCACCATAGCATCACCACTGCCACCACCTCCTCCCCCACCGGAAACCACCATCCCCACCCCACTGTTTTTGCCGGAGCTCTTTCCTCCACCACCTGCAACCTCTTCCTGCACTACCGAGAAACACCACCACCAAGGTTGGTGTTGCTATTGTGTAACCACCAAGAACCACCGTGGTTCTCCCTTTTATGTCACTGACCGGAGAAGGCTACCAGGCACCACCGATTACCACCTCCCCCTCGTTATTCTACACTGTTTTTTCACTTCACCGGAGAAGAGGACCACCACAGCCGACGGTGGCAGTCCCTCCGCCTCCATCCTGTCGTAACCCACCACCACCAAACGCCATCGTCGTTGCTGCTTCCTCTTGGCCCCTCACCGAGCATCCGCCAATAGAAACGAAGCAGCAAGGTCGCCCACAACTACCAAGTGCATCCACCCATAGCCGTCGCTTCCCTTCCACCGTCGCTGCAGTCCGCCACCGTCGCCTACTACCGCTGGTAATCCATCGCCACCCCTTTCTTGTATTCTCCATCGTCGGTATGCCCAGTCGAGACCAAGAGACCTACGGTGGGTCTCGATTTTTTTTTGAATCCCAGACCTGCGACCCACCATTCCTCCGAGTTTCAATTTGGGGTTAAGAATGTGATTCAAAGAGGTGGAAAGATGGATGGTGGCAGCGGTGTTTCTTGGTGGCCGGAAAACAGCTCCACCTCCGGTGGGTGTTCTTGATTGTAAATGAAGAAGAAGGCAGGGAGGGGAGAAGTTGGTCTGGTGGGTGTGTGTGTATGTGTGTGTGTGAAAAAGAGAGAGAGAGAGAGACTATCTTTATTTAATATATAAAAATACTTATAAAAAAAGAAAATGGAAAATATATCTAATAAGAGCAATTTAGTCATTTCAATTTTTCGAGGGACCAAATCTACGTACAAACATGGCCAAAAAACCACAAAGCCAAAAAGGTTGGGATTTGGACAAAAACCCCAAAAAATACATACCAGGACATTTTTGCAATTTTGTCAAATTTCAATCTTCAATACCTAAATTAAAAATTAAGAACAATTAGTATTCCCTTTTGACATAGAGAGCCAACAAAATATCATCGAAACACAACAAAGAGTCGGATTCGGACCAGTAGCAGCAGCCCACAATTGACCCAAGGGGCGGGGTGCCACCGATAATTTATTTATTTTATTTTTTTACAAATCGCCGACTTTATAAAATTCATTTCCAATATATTCTTTACTCTCTCATTCTTCTCTTTTGGTCCTTCTCCACCCTTTCACCAAACCTAACGTTTCGATCTCTCCATCGGCCAAAAACCACCCATGGCTTTGGCTCGCCGGAGTTCCAATCTCCTCAAGCCTCTCTCCACCGCCTCATCCTCCTCTTTCCTCCACCGCCGCCCTTTCTCCACCGATGACTCCACCACCATCACCATCGAAACTAGTGTCCCCTTCACCGGCCACAACTGCGAACCTCCGTCCAGATCCATCGATACTACTCCTAAGGAACTCATGACTTTCTTCACCGATATGGCACTTATGCGCCGTATGGAGATCGCCGCCGACTCTCTCTACAAATCCAAGTTGATCCGAGGGTTTTGCCATCTGTACGATGGACAAGAAGCTGTGAGTATAGGGATGGAGGCTGCGATTACGAAGAAGGATTGTATAATCACCGCCTATCGTGACCATTGTATCTTCCTAGGGCGTGGTGGGACGCTACTTGAGAGTTTTGCTGAGCTTATGGGTCGTCAAGGGGGTTGTTCAAGGGGGAAAGGAGGTTCGATGCATTTTTATAAGAAAGATGCTTGTTTCTTCGGAGGACATGGGATCGTTGGAGCTCAAGTTCCGTTAGGATGTGGATTGGCGTTTGCTCAGAAGTATAGGAAGGAAGATCATGTCACTTTTACCATGTATGGTGATGGTGCTGCTAACCAAGGACAGCTTTTTGAAGCTCTTAACATGGCTGCTCTTTGGGACCTACCTGCCATTTTGGTATGCGAGAATAATCACTGTAAGTACTTTATTTTCTCCTTAAATTCCATGATTGATTCTGTTTCTGCTTCTTTATTGGGAACTATCAATAGACTTGGTGACTTTTTTGCTCTTATTCAGTCCACTCATAAACATCATCTAGAGACATAAGAACTGATCCTCATTGTGTGACTAGTTATGTATAGTTTAGGAATTCATACATGTGGATGTGTACTTACTGTAAGATCTATAAATTGAACGAGTTTGTTGGTTTGGACAAGTGTTCAATTATTGGGCATTGAGCACTAATTGCCATTTGAGGGTTCTTGTAAGCTGGATCTGTGTGGCAGATTTTCATTTCTATACTTATATCTTGGTAATATCACAATATATAGCTGTAGTAAACCAACATTACACAGATTACAAACTTGCACATTGTATGCAATTGAGATTTCATGGATTGGTGTGCAGATGGTATGGGTACAGCTGAATGGAGAGCTGCAAAGAGTCCTGCTTATTACAAGCGTGGGGATTATGTTCCTGGATTGAAGGTCAGTTTAGTCTTTTTGTTGTTACGAGCTACAAACATTATAATAGCTTATACTTGTATCATCAATCCACCATCTTTAGTTCTTTACAATGAAAGCCACAATCTTCTGTTTTGTTAATGATCAAGATTCATATCTTTCTTTATGCAGGTAGATGGAATGGATGCCTTTGCAGTGAAACAAGCTTGCAAATTTGCAAAAGAACACGCCTTAAAGAACGGACCCATTGTGAGTAGTCAAAATTCCTTTTTAATTTTCATGTCAGATTGTATTATTAATATTATCAAGAACTAAAAACTTTTATAATCTTGATTTTTTTTTTTTTGTTTCAGATTCTTGAAATGGACACTTACAGGTACCATGGTCACTCTATGTCTGACCCTGGTAGCACCTACCGTACCCGTGATGAAATTAGCGGTGTCAGACAGGTTTGTTAAATTTTAATTCATTTTTTTATTATTTTATCTCTTAAATAATCATTTCATAAAAAAAAACATTTGTTACTGATTTTATCTCATTTAGGAACGTGATCCTATCGAAAGAATAAGGAAGTTGATCCTGGCTCATGATATAGCTAATGAAAAAGAACTGAAGGTGATAGTTTATTTATACTTGGATTCATAAATTAAATCTTTATATTTTCTTGTGGGCCCCATTTCAATTTTTTTTCTTTTGGATATTTTTTTTCCAGGATATAGAGAAGCTAGCTAGAAAAGAAGTTGATGAAGCCATTGCCAAGGCAAAGGTATCATTCTTTTTCATTTTGGCTCTTAAATAATGACAAAATAATAAACATTTCTTGAAGTATATATAACTTTACTCATTTTACAATTATCTTTTTAAATTACAGGAAAGCCCAATGCCAGATGAGACTGAACTTTTCACCAATGTTTACCGTAAAGGATATGGGGTTGAGGTATTTTATTTATTTATTTAAATTTGGAGATTTTAGTTAATTAATTTGTTTTTTTTTTTTAATTTAACTTTTTTGATCATGTGTTGCAGTCTTTTGGAGCAGACAGGAAAGAGTTAAGAGCTACACTCCCTTGATTTCATAATGAAATCATTATAATCAAAAAAATATTCTGGTTTAATCCAACTCATCTCTTCAATACCAAAACAAAAATAAGAACACAGAGAGATGGAGTGAATAACAAATTTATTGCTGTTTTTTTATTTTATTTCGTGTGTTGTGTTGTGTTGTGTTGATGGCAAAAAAAACAGAAAAAGTTTTGACATGATTCTTTTGGGCCTTGTTTCATATACCTTTGACATGAAAAACACAATAGTTTTTGTGAAGGCTGTTGAACATGAAGCTATATCTGTTATGATATATTTTTGCAGGTTGCCTGCAAATTTATTTGGCATTTTTGTTTTTTTGCAATTTGGGGTTTGTTGTTTGTGTGAATTACTAAGTATTTAATATGCTATGCTATTATGGGTTTTATTAGAATGCTATGATTGAACAAGTGAAATCATCATGCATAAGTACAAACTTTGAATTAGGTTGCTTAACATCTTGGGAAAAGTTTAATTATCATTGTCAATAATACCTACCATCTATTGGAAGTAAAGTTTTACCTAAGATGAAATATTTCACCATGAGTATTCATATTTTGAAAAAAGTTTATAATTGTATCGTTGTTAATATTGTTTAATAATATTGTTTAATACGTATGACACTAAATAATCATCCATCTTATTGTGTAAATCTCGGGTTTTTTTCAACTTCATTGTTGAAAATTCATGTTATGATGTTGCAATGAACAAAAAATCATTACAAATTTTGATAGAAATCTCATTGGATATATTATTTCTGTTTGTTTTTAATTCTATTTAAGTTATTAAACCATGTCAATATATTACATTTACAATATTATTTTGAATATTTGCTCCAAGTGTTCTAAAGTTATACTTATGGGACTCATTATTTCGATGGTAGGAACAAAATCAATCCTCTCAGCTCATTGTCACATCAATCTTTTTTTTTCTTGTTTTTTTTTCTCATCTTTTTCTAACCCACGACATATGAAAATAGTTTTTTTTTTTCCAAACCTATTGTTTTCTCTCAATTAAAAACATATAAAACAACATAGGGTACAACTTCTTAAGCGTGTGTGTATATATATATATATATATATATATATATATATATATAGAGAGAGAGAGAGAGAGAGAGAGAGAGAGAAACCCGTTCAATCAAGCCGATTAGTGGTACCTCATATGAAGGTGTTGGAAGGCGTTGTGATCTTAGAGGTATCCCTGATACCTTCAACCCAAAAACAAAAAAAATGAGAATATATATATATATATATATATATATATATATATATATATATATATATATATATATATATATACACAGAGAGAGAGAGAGAGAGAGAGAGAGAGAGAGAGAGAGAGAGAGAGAGAGAGAGAGAGAGAGAGAGAGAGAGAGCAACCCGTTCAATTAAGCCGATTAGTGGTACCTCATATGAAGGTGTTGGAAGGCGTTTTGATCTTAGAGGTATCCCTAATACCTTCAACCCAAAAACAAAAAAAATGAGACTACTCAGTACACCCTGATAAAATTGGGTTATTTTGGATAATTCATCTACTTTAAATGTTTGAAAATACTTATTTTGGTACAACGAAGTCATCGCAACAATGAGAAACAAGTACCATTGTGTTTACTTTTTTAAAGCAGATTGATGAGCTTTTGAAACAAGTACCATTGTGTTTGGATCAAATACATCAATTTTGTAGTGATTCAAGTAGTTAACATGCAAGTTAAATAAAATAACTTGTAAGACCAGGGGGAGTGGGTGCGGTTTCACCCGCGGTTTTGCCACATCATCACCCAAAACACAGTCCCTTCCCTGTGGTAAGAAAACCGTACTTTCTCTCTCTTCACCCAAATAGTGTCGCATTCCTCCTACTCTCTATCTTCCCTCTTCAATTGTTTCTCTCTCTTCTCCTCCTTTGGTATACCACAACTAGTATGTGGCAAAGAACCATACTTTGTGTGGTAAAATTGACATGACACTTATGTGGCGTCTATGTGACAGAGGAGAGAATGCGGTTCTTTTGACACCACTCCCTCCAGCCTAAGTAGATATTATTATTATTATTATTATTATTATATAAATTTGCCCCTTTTCCTCTAAAAATTGAGTTATTTGTTTAATAATAAATAGAAAGTGATATAGAGCATATTGAGTACAACTTTCAACCGGTTGGAGCTTCTGAAAAGTTTTTTTTTCCTGAAAATAAAAGGTGTCCATGGACACCTTATGTCCATGTAAATTTGCCCCAACTATACATGCATACTGTCTCGTCCAAAAGCAATAAATTAAAGTCAAACTTTGCCACTACATGAAAGTATACACCACAACTAATCAGTAAGTACAAAAGGCTTAAGCTAGCTTTTAGATTATAAATTACCTTATTAATAAGTTATTTCAAGTAGTTTATTAAAAAAAATAATTTATAAGCTACTATAAGTTACTTTTGTGGCATCACCAATCACTAAATTGTAATAAACTCAAAAAATAAGTTAATTTATCCGCACCAAACACAACCTTAACAAGTAGCACCTATAAATTAAATTCACAAAAAATCAGATAAATGATTAAATCCACAACATGCTTACTCTTGCAAAATTTCTTACAAAACAACGTATAAACATTCTTATTTGTTTTCTTACTGATTCACATCCTTCAATTGCCATTCTCTTCCAAAAATTTCAACAATATCATAGAAAAACCAGGTTTCAAATCATAAAATTTGATTTCATCTTGATTTAAGGTTGATAAACACTTGATTCCACAAGACCCGCCCCCATCAAGTTTTTCTCAAAATGGTAATAAACACATTTTTTTTTGTTATTTATACTTTTCTTTAATACCAATAAAATACTACTACTTCAACTAATTTGCAAAAAAAATTCTACTATGCAAAATTTCTTTTAAAACAAAATATAATCTAGGTCTAGAGTAATTGGTCCCAAGAAAAGGCATTTTAATCGATAAATAATTAAATACAATAAATAAAAGATAAAATTGTTCACGAGTCCACCTATTATTAACCAGTCCCTTAACTGATATAACTTGGACGTTTTAGGACCATTTTAAGACCCTTGGCTGGATCCGGATCCAAATCATATAAACATTTCTTTTGTCCACCTCTATTAGTCTAAATAGTATTCGAGGTGAATTTATTATTGGTGGATCACATCAAAAAAAATGAAGTGTATCCTGTTGACGTTTCATGCTAAACTCACCTCACAGGTCATCATGTGGGAGGTAAATAATGGAGCCATGTTGGGTTTTGTACCCTAAACCTTTGATAGAAATTTAGTGCCTCAATTGCTACTTGGTAGGCTCTCATTACGGGAGCTTGTAGCATTATGTATGTTAATGCAAGTAATATGGTTAAGGAAAGGTGTTGGGAAAGTTCGATTAGAACAAGAAGAAGCAACTATTATTTTTTGTGACAATAGCTCAACGGCTAAACCCTCCAAGAACATTGTAAAGTATGGTCAAACAAAGAATAAAATACTTTTAAGTTGGGAACTTTTGGAAGTTTGCTTAGTTACTATATAAACGAATGTTTTCAAACAGTTCAACTTAAAGGGACAATTTCTTGAATTTGATGGTCCAATAGTTAAAAGGTTTGTTTAATAAATCCAAATCTTTAAGGAAGATGGTGGTGTTTTCTTTTATTTTTTATGTAAAGCAACTATCTTCCTTTAATAATATATGAAACTCTTACCTAATTCTTTTATGTATCTTGTAAATAAGTACATTTATCATATTACGTATTAGTTTATAACCCGTGAAAATCACAGTTACAAAATTAATTAATCTTTCATTGTAAAAACTCAAAATTATTAATCAATTATTTTAAATAAATTATTAATTAAGAGATATTTTTTTAGTTTTATAAAATTATAGTCATTGATTTAAGTAAATACCTGAAATTATATCATATTATAATTTGTATTAATTTTATTTTAATTTTTATTCTGATGTTATTATTAATTTAATATAATTAGAGTAGAAAATTTAAAATTTGAAATTTGAAACGGAGAATCAATAGGTTGACAAGTTATATTAAATTAATTAGGAGATCTAATAGGATGATACATAACAAAAAAATAAACATATTCTTTTATTAGCATATGGATACTTCTTATTAACAAAATAAACTTTATTTGTAGGGATTGCTTTGTTTTAGAAAGCAATAAAACAATTTGAAGCTGTTTGAAACTAGATTATAACAATTATAGCTTATTAAGCTCATAGAATGACCGAAATATGTATATTTGGTAAATATATCATGTCGTGTTAGGTTGAAAGACATCTAACCATAAACTTACCCGTTTAATTTTCATGTGGTATTGTGTTAACCTGTTCCTTAAATGTGTTAAAATCCCTTACCCAAACCTATCTATCAGGTTTAGGGTTAAGACATTGGAAACATAGTGTTGTCGGATCAGGTTCAAAGGTTTACCCAAACCTTACTTTTTTAATTTTTGTGTAGGTGTCTTGTCAATCCGTTTACTTAAACAGGTTGAAATCTTATACCCAAATATATTTATTTTATGTTGGGTTTATATCGTGTTAACGTGTCATGTCAGTTTTTATCAACTTTAAGAATATATAATGAATAATATACCTAGAAAGCTATAAATTCTTTATTATATTTTTAATATTAAATAAATAATTAATTGTATGTTTAGGTAGTTTAACTTGAAAGGGAATCCTAGAAGTGGGGGCAAATTGGTAGGTCTAGTAGAGAATCCGTGGGTCTTGTTGGAAAAAATAAGTAGCAAAGCATAGCAATTCGCAATTGGTGTTGTCACGGGTGTACCTTCCAATGTTACGGTGGGTGGTGTATTCGTTGCCACCAATCAAATTGGATTTTTATTATTTTTACTAGAAGATCGAGGGAGAGGAAGGAGATTCATGTTATTTTTAACATGTGTAATGTTAACTTTTAAAAAAGATTAATCTTATTCGATATTATATATATTTTAAAATGGAGTCAAAACCTTATAAATGAATTTGGATCACAATAAAAGTGGTATATATTTTTTATTTAACAGCTAGTTTTTCAGCTTGTATACGAAATGCAGCTTTAATCTCATATTAACTAGAGAATACAAGTTTTAATTACACATTATTTTGTTACATATATATTTTTTAAAAAAGTTAATTCAAAGCGGTTCAATGAAGGATTTTTTTACTGGTTTTTACGACTTCACTATTTTTATATATCATTTCTGATAAACCTTTTAAAATACTATAAAACTATACAAAAATAGTATCAATCGGTAATTGTAGCATACCGCAATCTTATAAAAATGGCAACTTAAATAAGCTTTTTGCAACCCCCACCTAAAATATATCAATTGTTTAACAAAAATGATGCTTAAAAGATTATATAAATAATTATAACCATCAACTAGTTAACACTTGACATATTATTATACACAAGTTGGGTATTTAGAATCTTGCCACTTACCATATCCAACAAAATTTTATTTTATTTTATTATTATATAAGTTCGAGAAAAAGAAAGAAAAAAGCTTTTTAACCAACTCTTATGGCGGTTTTAGAAAATAAACATATTTTATGTCCTTTTTTCATATAAGATCAATGAGTCGACAGTATAGGGTTTAACATACAAAGGAATCTTACATACTGAATTATTTAAACGTTAAAATCAAAATAATTTGAAAGAAATAGGATTGGTAAATACTACGTATAGAAATAATTTATTGTCGTTAAATATTTTCGTTTGTAATTTGTTTTTGAACAACCAGCTACCCCAAACCAATGTACTAGTTTGTGAGATTTGAACATAAAACTTTTCAATTTTGTACAATTGAATATCATGTGACCAAAGCAAATAAGCAATATATAATATATTAAAACTAACTTTTTAAAAAACTATTCATATTAATATTTCAATAAGTTTATAACAAAAAAAGTTCCTTCTACTACGTTCTCAAAAGTATGTATCACTTATTAACTATAAGAAATTAAGAACCGATTAGTCACTACCCACGTTTATTCCCCAAATCCACCGGTATCGATATGATAGGCCTGGCAATGGAGCGGGTTTTGACCCTGATCCGATCCACACCCTTAATAATTATATGGGTTTGGAGCATAGTTTTTGATCCGTTTACCCGTTAACGACCCGTACCCGCTAACCCTTTTATTAAAAGGGTCGGGTATGGATCATCACTGATCCGCTCCGTTTATAACCCGCCCCGTATAAATTTTAAAATTATAAATTTATATTTTATACAACCTAAAGTTTACTTTTAATTCTAATCGAAAGTCCAAAGAAAAAAGATCAAAGACTAAACTGTTTTTACATAGGAATCGAGGACTCAAATTCTATAATTTCAGCATTCTGGCAAAAAAAAGATGTCATTTCTTTTATATTTTATCAACCGAACAGTCATTTATCAATCGGAAGTTACTATGAAAATGATTTTAATTACAATTGAAAGTCTGTCATAACGTGTTATTTAAATCAACATTTGTTTTATTTAATAAATGTTATTTTGAGGTTTAAGTAAAATGTGTTTGATTATTCAAAAAACTTACGGGTTACAGGGCGGATTTGGATATCTGTTGATTCGACAAATAAGGGTATGAGTTTGATTATTCAAAACCCTGCGGGTTACGGAGCGGGTTTGGATCGGAACTTGAAATATGTTAAACGGGTTTGGATCAAGGTCAATTCGCTCCAAACCCGCCCCATTGCCAGGTGTAGATATGAATCGTGATAGTTATGAACTATTTGATAATTATATATCAATTTTGTAAGCCTAACAGATTGCATTATTATATATTTTTTAAATCGTTTTATTTTTCTTTTAACTTATCTTTTGTGGTAAATATGTCCTCTATATCTTTTTATGAGATTATTATATTTGTTTTATTTATTTTATAACTTATTATTATTAGAGTTGATAAGAGTTTAATCGTTTTTTTTTTCTATTGATCATTCAATATATATTAAATGATTATCAATATACTTTCTTGTTTAATATATTTAACCTCCTCATCTTTTAATTCTATTTTTTTTTACTTTTAATTATATTTTAGTTTTTATTTACTAATTAATTATTTCTATTAAATATTTAATGACATTTTATTTATGAAATATAAATCTATAACAACTATAAAATATTTTCAATCTTTTTTATAACTGACATAATTAATTTTTCCGTATTTTACGTTTATAAATTATAAATTAGAGACCCGATATATTTTTATTTTTATTTTCGTTTATTTGTGGCATTTAATGTCTATACAATATAATGTGTGTTTAAAAAATGACTAATTAAATGGAGGAAATTTTATAAAACATTTTAAATAAATAAAGATAGAATAGGTAAAATGAAAGAAAAAAGTATTGGAAGAGTTTATTTAATTATATCTTAAAATTATTGAAATAATGAGATGACAATAATTTTAGATGATGATATAAATTAAACTTTAGAGATGAAAGTGACTTTTTATTTTGTAAAGTTTGTTAAATGGCCATATTAACAACACATTTTAACGACATTAAAGTATGAAATGTTTCTAAATGACAAAACTTCAAAAATGGTCACTGTGGTTTCACAAAATCTGAAGTTTGGTCCCTAATTTACAAAACCTCACGGATCGTCCCTGTGCTTTCAAAACTTTTAACATTTGGTCCTTTCGGCTCACTCCGTTACCATTTACCCGTTAAGTAAAGGGCATTTTTGTCATTTCACTACCCAGTGACCATTTATGAGGTTTTCTATTATTTTTTTTAATAAATAAATAAATAAATAAAATTTAATATGCAAAGGGTCCCACCCCATATCTCTCTCTCTCTCTCTCTCTCTCTCTCTCTCTCTCTCTCTTCGGAGTCTTGCTCGTTTCAGCTTATGTCTAAGCTTTAAGGAATCCACTCGTCTCTCCTCCGCCACCGCCTCCACTTCTTTCCACTACTGTACCTAACGTCCATTCTCGCCCTCACTGGAAATCTGATGCTAACTGGTCCGCCATAAAAGCTGCCACCAACCTTTCCTCTGACGGGATTCTTCATCTTAGTCAGCTTAAGCTTGTACGCCTTGTGGGATCGGGGAATCTGTGTCGAGTCTTCCTCTGTCGCCTCTGAGACTATGAACACACACCATTGTTGATGCGATGCTATGGATTCGATTTGAGTTGGGGATTCAAAATCTGGAGGGGAGCCATCACCACCATTGTTGGATTCATTTAATTTCATGTTCTGGTCTGACTTCTTGGAGAGGGATTTGATACAAGGTTTCTGATTTCAAGTTTGAAGATCGATTTGAGTGAGGAATATATTTGATATGGGTTTATGGGATTCTATCTATTTCCAGATTACCTAAGTTATAGGTTTTCACAGGTGTGGCGGCAATACTGTCTTCCCCAGCGAGACTGTAAAGAAAATTAGGGACCATCTATTCTATCGCTATCCTGATTCTCCGGCGAGAGTGGTGGTGGTCGGTACCGGTGATTCTAGGTTTGTTTTTGTGGGCCGATTATAATGTTCCTCGTCGGCTGATTCTAATGTCGGGATCCAACGGTTGGATGATTGGGTGAGTCCGATCAATCTGTTTTTTGTCTCTAAAAATCTCAGTTCGACGACGTTCTTGAATCATTGCTGGAGATTGAAGACAAGTTCTTCAACTTACCAAGCATTAAATCCTTGAAGACCTTTCAACGAGAAGAAGGTAAATCTTCAAAAATTCGATTCTGGTAATTACAATTGGACCAAAGCGGGAACAAGAGTGACAACTATGGCCAAAACCTTCATCTGGATTCTAACGATTTTCATGTTCTGGGTTCTAACGAATAGACCCTTCATCTTCATGTTTTTGTTTCAAGAACAAGAACAAACTCGTTTATGGGGACCGATTTTCAAATCTCGATTTATGGGCTTGAACACAACTCGATTTTCAACATCACACCCACACACATTGGACACACTTATGGGTCTGGAAAAGGACCTGAAGATGTCTTTTTAAGAGCGTAAGTTCGAGAGAGAGAGAGAGAGAGAGAGAGAGAGAGAGAGAGAGAGAGAGACCTTTAATATTAAATAATTGTTTTTTTTCTTTTTTAAAAATAATGGAAAACTTCATAAATGGTCCCTGTGGTAGTGAAAAGACAGAAATGCCCCTACTTAACGGCCAAAAGCTAACAGAGTTAGCGAAAAGGACCATATGTTAAAAGTTTTGAAACTACAAAGACGATCCGTTTGGTTTTTGTAAATTAAGGACTAAACTTCAGATTTTCGAAAACCATAGGGACCATTTTTGTAGTTTTGTGGTTTCTAAATACTTTTTGAGCTTCAATGTCTAAAATTTATATATATATGCTATTACTTTTTTAAATGTAGAGATCATTTTTCTTCAAAATCTAATACTTAGGCTAGTTAACTCGTTAACCTTTTATTTATTTTTACTTTTTTGAAATT
The DNA here is from genome assembly GCF_052849685.1 of Lactuca virosa. Classification (NCBI taxonomy): domain Eukaryota; kingdom Viridiplantae; phylum Streptophyta; class Magnoliopsida; order Asterales; family Asteraceae; genus Lactuca; species Lactuca virosa. The sequence goes on along the minus strand of NC_136428.1, from coordinate 103,025,324 downwards.
TATCTTCCCTACTATATGCGTTAAATTCATATCCTAGTTGACTTTATTCAGTTTCAACCAAATTAATTATAGTTTTTGATTGATAACACTTAAAAGTCGCGGCATGGAGTTTAAACGATAAATGTATTATTGTTTTTTCTGACTTAAAAAAATTTGTTGGTAATGGTAAGAGAAATAATTCGTACACAACAGTTTTTCTCCGTACACAACATTTTATGTTTAATAAAGTTGTACAATACAACATTTTAAAACACAAATTGTTATGTATGGACAACATTTTGTTTGAGTACGAATCAGTTCCCTAATGATAATAGTACTAGCTTTTGGAATGATGTGTGGTTTGGTAGTGTGCCCTTCAAGAGTCGGTTTCATAGACTTTTCTTTTATCTAGAGAATGACAAACATTCTGGAGAGATCAATTTTCTTCAAAATCTAATACTTAGGCTAGTTAACTAGTTAACTTTTATTTATTTACTTATTTATTTTTTGAAATTTCTCTCCCCTTCTATGCCTGCTGAATTCATACCCTAGCTGACTTTATTCAGTTTCAATCAATTTGATTATAGTTTTCGATTGATAACACTCAAAAGTCATGACATGGAGATTAAACGATAAAGGTATTATTGTTTTTCTAACTTAAAAAAATCTATTGGTAATGGTAAGAGAAGATATTCATACAAAACACTTTTTCTTTGTATATAACATTTTATATTTAATAAAGTAGTACAATACAAAATTTTAAAACACAAATTGTAGTGCATGAACAAATTTTGTTTGTGTACATATCAGTTCCCTAATGGTAATAATTATAATAGCTTTTGGAATGATGTGTGGTTTCGTATTGTGCCCTTCAAGAGTCGATTTCTTAGACTTTTTTATTTAGCGAATGACAAAACATTCTTTAGAGATCAATTTTCTTCAAAATCTAATACTTAGGCTGGTTAACTAGTTAACTTTTATTTTATTTTATTTTATTTATTTATTTGAAATTTCTTTCTCCTTCTATACTCGCTGCATACCCTAGTCGACTTTATCATGTTTCAACCAAATTAATTATAGATTTAGATTGATAACACTCAAACATCGCAACATGGAGTTTAAACGATAAAGTGTATTATTATTTTTTCTCAATTAAAAAAATCTATTGGTAATGGTAAGGGAAGTGATTCGTACACAACATTTTTTCTCCATATACAACATTTTATGTTTAATAGAGTTGTACAATACAACATTTTAAAACATAAATTGTTGTGTATCGAGAAATTTTGTTGTGTATGAATCAGTTCCCGATAATAGTACTGGCTTTTGGAATGATGTGTGGTTTGGTAGAGTGCCCTTCAAAATCCGGTTTCGTAGACTTTTTTTTATCTAGAAAATGACAAGCATTGTGTTGTGAAAGACACATATATTGACAACACATGGATTTTGAACTAGAGAAGGGAGGTGAGGAGAGGGGCTGAATCGGAGCAGCTTAATAGTTTGTTAAACATACTTCAAAATGTTCAGCTTACGGAGGATACATATAGTTGGATTTGGAATGTCGATGGGGCGGGTGCATTCGTGGTGAATAACATGCAGAAGTTCATTGATGACTTCATTTTGGATAGTGTGAATTTTCCTACGAGGTGATCGAAATCTATCCCTAGAAAACATAATATATTAGTTTGGCGGGTCATGTTAAACCTGGTGGGTTTTATATGTAACAAAAAAAACTATTTTTGGCGAAAAAACATAAACCCTAAGTTCATATGCAGCCTAAAAAATCTATGTTCTCACTATGATTTGCAAACAACTATTAAATATCAAGAACCCTAAAGTACATTGCTATTTTCGAAAATATGAAAGGGTTATTACAAAAGTTCATACATTAGTTTATTATAACAAATAAACTAACAATCCTTCATTGTTGGTCTTCAGAAAGCAAGCACCAGAAGTCTCGTGCCTTTAATGGCTCACACCCAAACCCTAGCAAGTTGGAGGCTAAAGAGGAGAGAAGAGGAGGAAGGGATTTTTTCAGAATTCTCTTGGGAATTATGATGGCCAAAAATTGTAAACCATTAGGGATTTATATAGGTGACTAGAGGATCTAGGATAAGGCATATTTCCTTGGATAACCTTATCATTTTTCTTGCTCCCTAAGGATTTCTAGGCTTCCTTAATGCCCAAGATAATCTCCAATAACCATCTAGAAACCGTCCACCCCTATGGGAGGTTCTAGAATCGGTCAATGTTCAACTTTTGAACATTGTCACCTTTAGTCCTTCCACTTTTAATTAATCCAATTAATTCCAGTTAATTTCTAATTAATTTTAGTTAAACAATACTATTTATAATTAATATATTATTTTCATAATACATTAATAAATTATTTATTTTGATTTCTAATTAATTTATTAACCATATAATAAATTAATAAATCAATCTCTCTCTCCAAAATGCAATCCAGTCAATTACTAGGTTTGAGGGCAACCCAAAAGGACTTTGCTAATAATTCAAGATTATACTAATTCAGTTATTGGCTTAGACACCTAATCCAACAGTCTCCTATTTGGATAAGTCTAAAACTAAATTACATGTATAACTTCAAAATTAAACAACAAAGGGTGCTTTCCAAAGCAACCGTCGAACTATGATCTAATCAGATACTTGTCCTTTAGATAAGTGATCAAATATTTCTCCGTTCTTTAAGACATTGTATGGACATGAGACATGGATTAGAATCAATCTCATTGTCCAAAATTCTGTTTCCCGATTTCCTAATTTGTGATGACATCTTAAGACTTCTAAATGAACACATCAATTTAGTCTTGGCTAGGCCCAACACTATAAGTCAACACCAAATCACCAAGGGCCCAAAAGATATCGCTTTTCCTGTTAGGGAAAAATGAACGAATAAATTTTGACTCATATGTTTGTATCCTTTACTCACTAAATCATACATGACACTATGTTTTATAACATCAAGTTATTGATGTGTTTACGTAATACCAATGTACAACCGACTTGTAAATTACAACTCATATATCTCCATTTTAAGAATATAAGATACTATTGTCTCAGAATTACTCGTGATATAATCCATGAAGTAATTCTCTGAGCGTGTGTTTATCCAATACTGAAATCTCCATTTTCTAAGTACTCGTGAATGTTGTAGCAACATAATTCCCATGTCTAAACTCCTTAGACAATCTACAAACCAATTCATGACAGTCTTCATTCACTACTTATTTCCTAAAGTATGAACGAATGTGGAGCTTCGAATAACCAAATTAGTCAGGAATAAAACATGCAAAATGAAACACAAGAATAAATAATTGACAAAGTGTAACCCCCGCAGATTCGGACTAGTCAATTTAGAGACAATAATCGTCAAAAATGACTTTTTGATAGAATATTATTTAGAATAAATAATCTTAACTAAATTATAGTATATGTCACAAGGATTCCGTACATATAAAGAACACCGAAATTCGAGTTATAACGAAGAAGTTATGACCTGTCGAAGTTTCGCGACAAAACCGGAACGACACCGGGAATCCTAAAAGTGAGTTTACGATAAAGTACTTTTTAGCCTTAGGGGTCTAAATGCATTTTTTAGAGTACGTATCCACCTACGCGTGGATATTAAGAACGTCAAAAACAGAGCTCTTATGCAAAAGTTATGACCTTCCGAAGATACAACTGTCTGAGAGCATGACACGTGTCAGTAACCCTAATCTGACTGGACTCACAACGTGAGCATGATTTCTCATGACGTGAGGAGTCAAAACGCCACTTTTCAAGCCTAGGATGCAGATGGCAAGTCTACGGAGTGATAAGTCAAAAGCTCACGACGTGAGCATGGATTCTCACGACGTGAGGAGTCAAACGAACACCTTTCGAAGCTAGGGACGCAAGTGGCAAGTCTACGGGGTGAGCAGGCATGGCTCACGATGTGAGAGAGCCCAAAACTGCCTATAAATAGCAAATTCGACCATTTCATTCCTTACACACATAAACTTTCTTTCTCTCTCTCTCGTTGCTGAAGACGTTCCGCGTCCCTAGCCCGAAGATCACGAACCGCTGACCATTTCTAGTTAGATTCTATCCAATCACGCTACTAATGTGAGTGCATAGTTACTTTCATCTTACACATAGATATGAAGTATTTAATATAAATTACGTGCTATGTGTGCATATTATCTGTATACTTGCTATCTATGCTGGATGAACAATTTTATACATGTTTTAATTGATTTAAATTGTATATGTATTGTATATCTACAAATATGCTGGGTAAAACATGGGTAGATGAATTAGATGATGTGTGATGAAATAAAAATTGATGAGAGGTCTCGATGTTTAAGATGATGTAGTCATCTAGCAGAGTATAGACAACGACCACAGACTATTCTAGACAGTTCAGTGGAACGTTAACAGGCTCGTAACCTGTAGGTGTTTTTGAACTAGGTGTTCATTAGGCATTTTTGAACTAAGTGTTCACTAGGTGTTTTTGAACTAGGTGTTCATTAAGTATTTTTGAACTAAGTGTTCACCAGGTATTTTTAAACTACATGTTTACCGGATGTACTCTAAAAACCTTGGCATCTATGGATTTAGTGCCTTACAAATGAACGTTGGCAGCTATGGATTTAGTGCCCAATAGATGGACATTGGCAGCTAGGGACTTAGTGCCTATTAGATAACATCGACAACTATGGACTTAGTGCCTGTTAAAAAAACCCTGGCAGTGATGGACTTCGTGTCTATTCCTTAGGAATGAATGAGTGAATGATAGATGATTCTTAGGGTAGAACCTTAAGAAATAAAGAAGATAATGGGGATGAGTAATTTGGTTAATTGTTTGATGATGAAACATAATAACTTTATTATTGTGGGTTGAAAACTGTATGTGCTCACCAGGTTTCCCAACCTGACCCACTCAGTTTATTTGTATCACATGTGTCGATATGAAGCTACATTACATCGAGAGATTAAAGGAGATGTAAATCACTAGTGTAAATGAATGTAAGGTGTGTTTATGCTTATGTTTCTGTATTGACGATGGCATCCCAAAGTTTTAATATAAACAAATTACATTTCTTCGGAAATGATTTGATAACATATTTATCATGTTTTTCTAGGAACAAATTCCGCAAAATATTTCTTTAAGAGATACTCCGATTTTCAAAATAAAGCATAAACAAATCGGTTTTTTCTGGCCGTGAAAATGGGGATGTCACACAAAGGCAGTAAACAAACTCATAAATAATCTCTATTATTCAATCACCAAAATCAATTACTTTTATTATGTTACAAGTTTCAAACTAATCATATAACTACTAAAAATAATGTCATCTCTCAAACCAATGCTCCTAGCATGTTGACTATGCTTAATCCTACTCAGAGCCTTTATGAGAGGATCTGCAGGATTGTCTTCTGACGAAACTCTCTTTACAATGAGATGACTGTCTTCAACTCTATATCTGATATAATGGTACTTTCTGCCGATATGTCTTGATTTACCATGGTCTCTCGGTTATTTGGTCAAATCAACTGCTCCTTCATTATCGCAGAAAAGTTCCATGGGCTCTTGAATGGTCGAAACTACTCCGAGATCGCCAATAAAGTTCTTCAGCCAGGCCACTTCATTTGATGCTTCACTTGCTACTATGTACTATGCTTCACAAGTAGAATCAACAACAGTGTCCTGCTTTCCAAGTAACTGCTCCTCCATTTAATAGGAAAACTCAACCAGATTGAGAACGAAGATTGTCTCTATCTATTTGGAAGTTGGCGTCACTATACCCACTTACTCTCAATGTATCACTGCCACCAAGGACTAGAATCGTATCCTTTGTCCTTCGTAGATACTTAATAATGTTCTTTACTGATGTCCAATAAGCTCTGCCAGGATTTCCCTGAAAGCGACTAACAATGCTCAAAGAAAAAGACACATCAGGCCGAGTACATGTCATAGCGTACAAGATTGATCCTACAACCGGAGCATAAGGGACTCGACTCATTTTCACTATCTCTTCATTTGTACTAAGGCTTTGAGTCTTACTCAACTTGGCATTACTCTGAATAGGTAACTCTCATTTCTTGGAATTCTCCATACCAAAACATTTTAGTACCTTATCCAAGTATGTACTTTGACTAAGACCAATTAGTCTTTTCTTTCTATCCCTTAAAATTCTTATCCCAACAATATGGGTTGCCTCTCCTAGATCCTTCATATCAAAACACTTTCGAAGCCAAGATTTCACTTCTTGCAAAGTTGGAATGCCGTTTCCCATAAGGAGTATGTCATCAAAATACAACACTAGAAAAGTTACTATACTCCCACTAGCCTTGACATACACATAGGACTCATCTTCACTCCTAGAGAAACCAAATTCTTTGACTTTCTCATGGAAGAAAATATTTCATCTACGAGACGCTTGTTCTAATCAATAAATGAATTTCTCAAGCTTACACACTCTATTAGGAAACTTTGCACCTACAAAACCCTCTGGCTGACTCAAGTAAACATCTTCAGCCAACTTCATGTTAAGGAAAGTGGTTTTGACATCCATATTCTATATTTTATAATCATGAAAGGCAGTTATGGCGAGCATTATCCTAATATATTGTATCTTGGCCACTAGTGAGAAGGTCTCATCATAGTCAGTCCCTGGGGTTTGAGTAAAGCCCTTCTTAACCAGTTGTGCCTTCAAAGTGTGTGCCTTTCCATCCATTTCGGTCTTCTTCTTGAAGATCCATTTGCAACAAACTATCTTTCAACCAGGTTCTTGATCAATAAAATTCCAAACTTGGTTATCATACATGGACTTGGTCTCACTATCCATTGCCTCTTTCCATTTGGAAGCCTCAGTGCCTGCCATCGCTTTCATGTAGTTAGTTGGCTCATCCAAATTTACCAGTGTACGATCACTAATAAACATATCATCATCTGACGTTATATGGAAACCATAGAATGGTGGTGGCATGCTAACTCTACTAGAACGTCGAAGAGGTAACGAATTGTCAATGGGTTCAACAGGAGTATCATCCTCTGGTTAAGCACTAGTATCTTTTAAGGTTCAATCATTGGGTGGCTCTTGAATCTATTCAAGATCAATTGTACTCCTACTGTCCTCTTTCCATATGAGCTCTCTCTCTCTCTCTCTCTCGCGAAAGACCCTTATTCGTGCTACAAAGAACACATTCTCACTAGGCCTGTTAAACAAATATCCAAAACATTTTTGTGGGTAACCAATGAAAATACATCTCTAACTTCTAGGTTCTAACTAGTTGTGAGTCTCTCGTCTAACAAAAGGTTCACAGCCCCAAACCTTGATATATGCTAACGAGGGAATTTTCCCTGTCCACATTTCGTGAGGTGTTTTGACAACCTTCTTGGTAGGGACAAGATTATGGATATGGGAGGATCTCTCTAAGGAATACCCCTAGAAAGAAATAGGAAGAGAAGCTTGACTCGTCATGGAACAAATCATGTCTAACACGGTCCTATTGCACCTCTCAGCCACACCATTAAGTTGTGGTGTCGTAGGAGGAGTCAATCGTGAAACAATTCCACATTCCTTGAGATAGCCATGGAACTCGATACTAAGATACTCTTCGCCTCTATCAGATCGGAGCATCTTTATCTTCTTGCCTAATTGATTCTCGACTTCATGTTTAAAATCCTTGAACTTTTCAAAGGTTTCTGATTTTATGCTTAATTAAGTAGATATAACCATATATGCTATAATCATCTGTAAATGTCACATAAAATCGATTAGCATCCCTTGTGGTGGATCTGAAGGGTCCACGCACATCTGTGTGTATGAGATCCAACAATCCTTCACTTCACATGTTTTACTTCCCGAATAATTGGATTATTCAAAACATCCACAGTCGATCATACTTTGGAAGGAAGTAGTGAATTAAGACTGTCATGAATTGGATTGTAGATTGTCTAAGGGTTTAGACATAACAATGGTTTGCTGCAACATTCACGAGTACTTTTGAAATGGGATTTGAGTATTAGATTAACCCACGCTCAGATAATTACTTCATGAATTTTATCACGAGTAATTTTGAGACGATAATATCTTATATTCTTGAAACGGAGACATATGAGTTGTTGTTTACGGATCAGTTGTGCATTGATAATACGTAAACGCATCAGTAACTTGATGTAATAAAATGTATTGTTGTGAATGATTTGATGAGTAAATAGTGCAAGCATATAAGTCGAAGTCTATGTGTTCCTTTTGCCCTAAACGGGAAAAAGCGATATCTGTGGGCCCCTCGATGATTTAATGATGACATCTAAAGCGTTTGGCCAAGCTTGGACTGAATTGATGTGTTCAATTTGTAGTTTGATATCAATCGTCATAAATCAGAAATCGAGAAACAAATCTTGGATAGAGAGAATGATTATAATCCATGTCTCATGTCCATACGAGATCTTGTAGAACGGAGGAATATTTGATCACTTATCTAAGGACACATATCTGACTAGGTCAGAGTTCGACAACGGATTTTGAAAGCTACAATGTGTTGGTCAATTTTTGAAGTTGTACTTACAATTATGGTTATCAGACTTATCTAAGTGGGATACTGTTGGATTAGGTGCCTAAGCCCTTAACTATAATTGGTATATACTTGAATTGATAGAAGCACAAGTCCTGTTGGGTTGACTTCACTCTTGCAACTTGACATGATGAATTTTAGAGAGATGTTGAATTTATTATTTAGAATAATAAATTGAAATGAATGGTTTATTAATATGTTATGAGAATAATATATTAATTAGAAATCATGTTATTTAATTAATATTTAATCAGAAATTGATTTGGAATTAATTTTGGGATTAAAGGAATTAATTAAATATACAAGGGCTGTTTTGCAATTAATTAATAGTTGTGAAATTGGGCTCTTGGACCCCTTGGATAGGAGTGGAAGAAAATTATAGGGAGGCTCTATAAGTTTTCGTCCAAAGGCTTCTTATTAGGGTGTCCATGGGCTGCTTAGGCCTTAAGCAGTAAATTAGGGTTTCCACCTGCAAACCCTAGCTTTGGGACTAAGCAACCACAAGTATATAAGGAGAGTAACCCCTTGGATTTTTGGAGATATGCAGTTAACCCTACTAGAGTCGAAAATTCTTGTGTGCCTCCTCCTCTCTCCTCTCATCCTATTGCAATGAGTGTTTGTAAGCCATTAAAGGTGTCACATTTGAGGCACTTGCTTTCAAGAGTTCAAGAATCAACAAGGATTAATTGTTATTACTACATAAATATTGAGGTATGTATCTAAACCCTATATTTACGTTAATTTCATTTTCATAAATGCATATTAGGGTTTCTCTTTTGTATTCAATTTTGCATGTTCACCTAGTGAAAACCTAGATCCTTAATTATAAGGTTGCATGAACACATATGATTTGTAGTTATGCGCAAAACCCATCACCGCCATGCCCTGGGGTACATCCGTGATCCTCAAAGTAGCCGGTGTTGGAGCCTGCGCCGGTCTCGCAGCATGCAAGGGACAACTGACCTTCACATGGCTAGCCTCGTTATAGTGGTAAAAAATCATGATGCTCGCTAACGGGGCCTACTGAAGACAATCCCTAGAAATGTACCACTCCATGCCACATTTTTGGCACCTAGAAGAAGATCGGCAAGCACCATCATTAACCTTGTCGCACTTGCCACAAGTGTGACCCCTCTGTCCCCCAGATCGTGAATCAGCGGGCTTGAACCGCTTCGCTGCAGTCTGTAAATGAATTAGAGCTTGCCTCAGCTCCCTTGTCTGAGCCTTAATCTTGCTCTTTCGCCTCGTCGCGACATCCTGAAGCTCGGAGAGGGTAATGTAATGTTGGGTGGACACAGACTGCCGAATGTCGGTCTTGAGCATGCTCATGTATTGCGTCATCTGAGTCTGCTCTGTAGCAGCGAAATCAGGACAAAACAAGGCCCTCTCAATTAACATATTGGTGATCTCCGCCACCGTCTCTGTCTTCTGTCTCAGATCCAGATACTCCTGAACCAATCTCTCCTTCTCCACCAGGGGAACATACATCATGCAAAACATATGTTAGAACTACCCCCGAGAATTAACAACCCTTTACTTAGGATTGTAGGAACCGGTCACCAGGTTCCACCTATCCTTCGCGCCCAGTTGAAGGAGGTTCAGAGCGCACCTGACCTTCCAGTCCTCCAGACAGGAACATGTGAAGTGTAACAACCCAAAAATCAAGGGTAAAAATTTCATTTTTAGTATAACTAAAACATTGATACCATTTATCCTAAACATTTCAAATCATCATTAAGTAAAACATATATCAGAGTTCATCCCAAAATCGTTCGTTGCGGAATTCATAGGTGTGTGCACTGCGATCAATCCGAGCCCTTCCTTTCCAAAACGATGATACCTGAAACCATAAACAAACCTGTAAGCACGGAGCTTAGTGAGTTCCCCAGAGCATACCACACAATCCACATAATCACATAATCCGTATCAGCTATAACAACACATAATCCATATCAATCACATAATCCATGCATACATAAACCTGTAAGGATGTCGTGGGCTCCCCCCAGGGTCTTACTGTTGGATTAGTGTCTAAGCCCGTAACTATATTTGGTAAGTACTTGACCCGGTTGTGCATGGTCATTTTGGGTTGCCTTCACCAAAGCAACATGATAGGATGATTTATGAATAAAGAGGTTATTATGATGTATTAATATGTTATATGAATAATATATTAAAGGAGAAATCATATGGTTTAATTAATATTAGACAATAATTAATTAAGAATTAATTTTGTGGCTAAAAGAGATTAATTAAATAAAAGGGACTGGAACTGTCAATTGTGTGATAGTTTATTTGGGCTGAGAATCCTTTTGGATTTAAGGGGTGGACGAAAATTAGAGTGGGAGCCCATCTAATTTCGTCCAAGGCGTTTATTCTGGAAGGTTCTTTGGACTGCTTAAGGCCTAAGCTATCCAATTAGGGTTTTGACTGAAACCCTAACAACACAAGTATAAATAGACCCTTTAGGCTCCAAAAATCGGCTAACCCTACTTCTAAGAGTTCCAGATCCGACTTCAAGAGCCTCTAACCTCTCTACAAGATCATCCTCTTGCTTGTGGTGTTTGTATGCCATTAGAGGAGTGACATTTGTGACTCTAAGCTCCAAGGACAAGAAGATTCAACCTTTGAAGAAGAGGTAATCATCTAGATCTGTTTTGGTATGTCAATTTCGAATTATATACACTAGATCTAGGGTTAGAAAGTCTTGGATGAATTGCATGTACAATAGAGAAGCCTAGATCCAAGCTTTAGGGTTTGCATGAGCACATATGATGTTCTTTTGGCCAAAACCCATCAGTGGTATCAGAGCCTTGATTGGCTTCTATTGTATTGATGCTTTGTGCTTTCATTCATGCTTTAAAATTGATTTTTTGGCCCCCTGACTGACAGACTCGGCGAGTCCCAAAGTGGGCTCGACGAGTAGGAAGAACTCGACGAGTCCATAAGGGGACTCGGCGAGCCGGGACGTCTGTCAGAGGGATTTTCGGGATTTCTTGCTGTTTTGCTGAAGGATAATTACCAAAATTGTTTTTGACTAATAAAATCCGAATTTTATTATTGTTATATGTTTATCCTTCCCAAATCAAAAGATAATTACCATTTATTTGAATAATAAATTCCTTATGTGATAATATTTGATTATTTAAATTATTTGGTGAATTATCTTGTAAATAAAATTGATTAGGTCAAATTTAGATAATCATTAAATCAAATGTTTAATTTTGAATTATTTTCTATTTGATCCTATGTGTTTTGAAAAGTTCAAAACTTGCCCTCAAATTTTGAAATTTAAATTTTTGATTAATAGTTTAATTTGAACTATTTAGATTTCAAAACCCTAGAATTGTACAAGTTTAAAATTCAACCTTATACTTTATAATATTATAAGATTAATATATATATATATATATATATATATATATATATATATATATATATATATATATATATATATATATATATATATATATGTATAACTTAAATGCTAGTCTTACCGTTAGTAGGCCTCATTCACGAAGTCGATCTATAAGGGGGGTATAAGGTTATGGCCTATAAAATGGCTGTTTAATGGGTGTCCACTCTCACCCACCGTTTCCTTGATTGGTGGAGGGTCGTTAGCCGAACGGGTAGGATAGGGCAAACCCTTTCCTCATTAAAAGTATAATGAAATTATAAAAGTAACTGAATGTTTTTACAAAAATTCCCAATGTTAGTTACTTTAGGCAAAAGTGAATTGATGCAATTCCATGAAATTACACTTTGTACCCTTGCTAAGACGTTAGTGGAGCGTGTGTGGTTAACCGGCACACTAATTGGGTTCTAAGCAAAGGTGGCAAATGGTGACTTATTGTTTGTCATAGTTCGATGGAGCGTGTGTGGTTAGCCGGCACATCGAATAGGTGACTGTAACAATGAGGGAACCATGTACATTTGCATGGTTATTCACACCCACTTTGTGATCCTCGGCATCCCAATCACAAACTAGAGGGGCATATCGAGATTTAAACATGTCATTGAAAAGTTCAATGAATCTCAAAAGATCTAGGAGTTTTCAATACATTTAAAACTTATCTTTAATTTGTTTTTTATGGCGGAAATTAGTGAATCGTCATTCACTTAGCTTCAAATTATTTGCGTGTTAGATTACGACACCCCTCTTCTAATTTGTAAATAATGTTGTTGGATCCTAGCCCTAATTTTTCATTTGGGTGTTTAATTGGGGATTCATTTCTAATCAAACTTTGTTCTTTTTCCTTTTCAGATGTCGAATGTCAACAACAACGCTTCTGGTTCAACTTCCTCTGGCTCGTTCTCACTCATGATCTTGTGTGGGAGAGTGATCTTTGACAGGCCCAATTTCAATGATTGGATCGACAACATTCGAATGGTCACTCGTTACGAGGACAAAGAGTATGTTCTCGATGAGAAGCTAAAGGAGATTGACATCAACACTGCCTCTGCTGAACAGCTGAAGAGATCGCGACCTTTGAGGTCCACGAGCGTGATGCCACGAAAGTCCATTGCATCATGCTGGCGACTATGACTGCAGAACTCCAGAAGTCCTATGAGGACATGTACCTCTATGAGATGCATCAAGATCTACTGGACCGGTACGACCAGAGCGCTAGGCAAGAAAGGTACGAGATCATCACTTCGATGATCACTACCAAAATGGGTAATGGAGAGTCCCTTACCGCTCATCTGCAAAAGATGCAGAGATATGCCGATCGCATGCTAAAGTTAAATGTGAAATTTGATGAATAGCTAACAATTGACATCATCCTTCACTCCTTGCCTCCCTGCTATGGCCAGTTCCGCATGACCTACCACATGAACAAGGAGGAGGTCTCTTTGAGCAAGCTTCAGGGCTTGTTGAGGACTGCTGAGAGTAACCTCAAAGACAAATCTGTTGCATCGACTCCAACTCCTGCTGCTGCCCCAGTCTTGGCAATTGGGCAAGGAAAGGGAAAGAAGAGAAAGGCTCCCTCAAAGAGCCACCATAAGGGAAATTCCCAAAATGGCTCCTCTTCTAGTGGAACCAAGGTCGGTTCTGCTAAACCCAACTCCAACCCCAAGGAGGCAGAGTGCCACCACTACCACAAAATAGGGCATTGGAAACGAAGTTGCCCGAAATATCTGCAAGACATCAAGGATGGAAAGATCAAGCCGTCATACACAGGTATTTACACTATTAAATTTAATGATTCATCACATGCTATTTCTTGGGTACTTGATACAGGATGTGGTTTTTACATTTGTTCTGATTTGCAGGGCCTAAGAAGAAATAGGGATGTGGAGCATGGGAAGATAAATTTGATCATGGGAAACAGAAGATCGTCGCTTGTCACCAAGATCGAAGTTTACTCTTTAATGCTTAGTAGTGGATTAGGATTAGATTTAAATAATTGTTGCTATCTGCCAGATATGGCAAGAAACATCATTTCATTTCATGGTTTGTATAGACAGGGATTTAGATATTCATTTGATAATGAAAAGGGTTCTATTAATGCTTATCTTAATGGTGTTTTCTTTTTTGAAGCATTGCCTTGTAAGGGAATATATGAAACTGTGATGGTTGTAGAGAATTTAGGAAATAATGTGTTGTATATTGATTCTTACAATGATTTGGATAAAGCATGCTTGTGGCATTGTCGTCTTGGACATGTCAACAAGAAACACATAGGCCAACTCCAAAAGGATGGAGTGTTGGAGTCATTCGACCTTAGGGACGATGACGTGTGTGAGTCTTGTTTACTAGGAAAGATAACCAAGTCACCCTTCACTGGAACTTGTGCGAGGGGTGAGGGTTTGTTGGACCTCATACATACAGATGTATGTGGACCATTTAGATCCACCACAAGGGATGCATGCCGCTTCTACGTGACTTTTACCAATGATTATAGCAGATATGGCTATATCTACTTAATTAGGCATAAGTTAGAAACCTTTGAAAAGTTCAAAGAGTTCAAGGTGGAGAGTACCTAAGTCTTGAATTCCAAGACTACCTCAAGGAATGCATAATCGTTTCACAATTGACACCTCCCAGGACACCGCAGTTGAATGGTGTGGCTGACAGGCAGAATCGAACACTGCTGGACATGGTTCATTCCATGATGAGTCGTGCTTCGCTACCTATCTCATTATGGGGGTATGCCTTAGAGACTGCCTCCCATATCCTTAACTTAGTCCCTACGAAGAAGGTTGCCAAAACACCTCACGAGATGTAGACAGGGAAAGCTCCCTCGTTGGCGCACATCAAGGTTTGGGGTTGCGAGGCTTTCGTAACACGAGAGACTTACGACAAGCTCGAACCTCGTAGTAAGCGATGTATTTTCATCGCCTACCCGTAGAAGTCCTTTGGATATCTCTTCTATAGACCGAGTGACAATGTTGTCTTCGTTGCGAGGAGAGGGGTTTTCCGAGAGCGAGAACTCATAAGCCAAGGGGACAGTGGGAGGCAAATCGATCTTGATGAGCTTCAAGAGTCAAGAGATGAAGGAACCTCCACCACTGGCGCTCAACCCGAGGAGGAAACTCTGGTTGAACCGATTGACGAGTCCTTACCTCTTAGACGTTCCAGTAGAGTTAGTGTTCCGCCCGTGTTGTATGGTTTTCATATAACGAGTGAGGGTGATACGTTCATTAGTGATAGTACACTAGTGAATTTGGACGAACCTAACAGCTACAAGGAAGCCATGGCAGGCCCGGAGTCTGCAAAATGGAAGGATACTATGGACAACGAGATTCAGTCCATGTATGACAACCAAGTTTGGAATTTGGTTGACAATGTGCCAGGACGTAAGACGGTCGGGTGCAAGTGGATCTTCAAGAAGAAGAGAGACATGGATGGGAATGTGCACACTTATAAGGCGCGATTGGTTGCGAAGGGTTTCACTCAAACTCCCAGAGTTGATTATGATGAAACCTTCTCACCGGTTGCGAAGATAAAGTCTATTAGGGTTATGCTGGCCATTGCTGCATTTCATGACTATGAAATATGGAAAATGGATGTCGAAACCGCCTTCCTTAACGAGAAGTTGGATGAGGATGTTTACATGGCTCAGCCAGAGGGTTTTGTCAATGCGAAGCATCCCAATAGAGTGTGTAAGCTTGAGAAGTCCAGTTATGGACTAAAACAAGCATCTCGCAGATGGAATCTTTGTTTTGATGAGAAAGTCAAAAAGTTTGGTTTTCTGCGAAGTGAGGATGAATCATGTGTATATGTCAAAGCCAGTGGGAGTATAGTAAGCTTCCTCATATTGTATGTTGATGACATACTACTCATAGGAAATGACATCCCAACCCTGAAGGAAGTTAAATCCTGGCTTGGGAAGTGCTTCGCTATGAAGGACCTCGGAGAGGCTACCTATATTTTGGGAATAAGGATAGTGAGAAACAGAAGTAAGAGACTGATAGGAATTAGTTAGAATACTTACTTGGACAAGGTACTAAAACATTTTAGTATGGAGAATTCAAAGAAAGGGGAGTTACCAATCCAAAGTAATGCCAAATTGAGTAAGACTCAAAGCCCGAGTACCGAAGTCGAGATAGCAGAAATGAGCCGAGTACCATACGATTCTGCAGTTGGCTCGATTATGTATGCTATGACTTGTACTCGCCCTGATGTGGCCTTCGCTTTGAGCATGGTCAGCAGATATCAAGGGAACCCAGGCAAAGCACATTGGACCGCAGTCAAGAATATTCTTAAGTACCTTCGGAGGACCAAGGAATGGTTTCTAGTCCTTAGTGGGAGTGATGACTTAAGGGTGCGTGGGTATAGTTGTTGGGTTTTGAGCATCCTAACACTCCTATGGTGTACATGCAACCCTAGAAACCTTGGATCTATGTTTTACTATGAATACATGCAAATTTGCTTTTCCAAGGTTCATAACCTATCTAGCATGGCATGGGGTACTTTAAACATAAAAGCTAGAAGAATTACATACCTTTTCAATAGTGAGTTGAGTCCTTGGAGTTTGAGAGCCAAGCACCAATAATGTGGATGCCTCAAATGGAAATCACAAATCACCACAAACTTGGAAAAACTATGAGAGTGTATGTTTGCTTCTAGAAATCGGCCACCTTCTTGCACACACATAACTAGTGCATTTCAAGCATCACAAGATCCTTAATATAGTGTGGAGGATTAGGGTTACATCCATGTAAACCCTAATACGCATGACTCTTCCTTTCCAAGGATCCATGGGTTAAAAGCTCCATGGACTATCCATGGACTCCCATGTATGCCAAGCCCATTCCAAATGAGTATTAGCCCACACTTATATAAATACAAGAGCCCATATTTAATTAGTCACCTTTTTGATCACCAAATTAATTCTAAATTAATTTATGATCAATACTAATTAAATAATATGATTTTATTTTAATATATTATAACTTATAATATATTAATAAATCATAAACATACAATTCTCAAAGGTTTAACCATACAAATAGTTCGGGTGAAGTGCAACCCAAATGGACCATGCCGGGTCGGGTCAAGTATATACCAAATAAAGTTATGGACTTAGACACCTTATCCAACAGTCTCCCACTTGGATAAGTCTAATAACTATATTTGCCTATATTACTTTAGGAACCAACCGGCAATTGTAGCTCTTAAAACTCTGTTGAACTATGAAGCGCCATTTTAGATAAGTGACATACAATCCTCTGTTCTCAAGATATCAGCCAGAAAAATACATGGAACAACGTCGTACTTATTGTCCAGCAGTTTGTTTCCCGATTTCTGATTTGTTTGACATAGAACTAAATTGAACACATCAATTAGGTTCTGACCGGGCCCGGTACATAGGTCAAAAAAAATCATCGAGGGGACCAGATATCGCTTCTAATCCTCCAAGGACTAGAAGGAACCGATAAACTTCGACTCATATACTTGTTTCTACTACTTTTTGAATTATACACAAAGGCACGTTTTATAACATCAAGTTACTGATGCGTTTTCGTGCAATCAATGCATAACCAACTCATAGGCAACAACTCATATCTCTAGGTTTGAAGACTTATATGATATTACCATCTCACGATCACTCGAGATAAATTCCATGAAGTGATGCAAGTAAGTGTGGGTTTATTCCAATACTCAGAACTTATGATCACTCATGAATGTTGTAGCAACCATTGCTATGGCTAAACACCATTAGACATCTACAAGCCCAATTCATGACAGTCTTAATTCATACCTACTTCTGACGTATGACCGACTGTGGAAGTTTGAATAAAGTAACTTATTCTAGATGTCAAAACATGCAAAGCTGAAACAATAGTAAATAATTGACAAGAGACAGTAACACCTTACTCATAAATAAACACACCTTTTATTCATCATCAAATGTCGATTACATTTTACAAGTTTAAGAAATAGCTATCTAATATGTAAAACTAATATCATCCTTCAGCCCGATGCACCTCGCATGCTGTAAATGCCTAACCCTCGTCAGTCCCTTCGTGAGGGGATCTGCAGGATTCTCTTCTGATGATACCCTCTTTGCCACGAGGAGTCCTTCTTCTATCTTATGTATTATGAAGTGATATTTTCTGTCAATGTGTCTGGATCTGCCATGATCTCTCGGTTCCTTGGCTAAGGCAACCGCACTATTGCTGTCACAGAAAATCTCCATAGGCTCCTTAATAGCTGGTACAACTCCAAGGTCTCCGATGAAGTTCTTCAGCCATATCGCCTCCTTTTCCGCTTTACTCGCTGCTATGTACTCTGATTCACAAGTTGAATCAGCTACTGTCTCCTGCTTTGAACTCTTCCAAGTGATTGGCCCTCCATTTAGAGTAAAGACCCAGCCCGACTGTGAGCGGAAGTTATCCCTACCGGTCTGAAAGCTAGAATCACTATACCCTACTACTCTCAAGTCATCACTCCCACCAAGGGTAAGAATCCAATCCTTAGTCCTCCGCTGGTACTTGAGAATATTCTTTACCGCAGTCCAGTGAGCCTTGCCAGGGTTCCCCTGATATCTGTTGACCATGCTCAAAGCGAAGGCCACATCAGGGCGGGTACAAGTCATAGCATACATGATAGAGCCAACAGCGGAAGCATATGGTAATCGACTCATCTCAGCTATCTCAGCCTCTGTACTCGGACTCTGAGCGTTGCTCAGTTTGGCATTGCTTTGGATCGGTAATTCTCCTTTCTTGGAATTCTGCATGTTGAACCTTTTCAACACCTTATCCAAGTAGGTACTCTGACTAAGTCCAATTATTCTTTTACTCATGTCTCTTAATATCCTTATCCCTAGGATATAGGCAGCCTCTCCAAGGTCCTTCATAGCAAAACACTTCCCAAGCCAGGACTTCACCTCCTGTAAGGTTGGGATGTCATTTCCTATGAGCAGTATGTCATCCACATACAACACCAAGAAGCTAACTATACTCCCACTAGCTATGACATATACACAGGACTCATCTTCACTTCTCGAGAAGCCAAAATCTTTGACTTTCTCATCGAAACAAAGATTCCATCTGCGAGGAGCTTGTTTCAATCCATAGATGGATTTCTCAAGCTTACACACTCTATTCGGGTGCTCTGTACTGACAAAACCCTCTAGCTGACTCATGTAAACATCCTCAGCCAACTTCCCATTAAGGAAAGCGGTTTTGACATCCATTTGCCAAATTTCATATTCATGAAATGCAGCAATAGCTAACATAACCCTAATAGACTTAATCTTTGCTACCAGTGAAAAGGTCTCATCATAATCAACTCCCGGAGTTTGAGAAAATCCCTTTGCAACCAGTCACGCCTTATAAGTATGTACATTACCATCCATGTCGGTCTTCTTCTTGAAGATCCATTTGCACCCGACAGTCTTACGACCTGGTACATTGTCAACCAAGTTCCAAACTTGATTGTCATACATGGACTGTATCTCGCTGTCCATAGCCTCTTTCCATTTAGCAGCCTCAGGGCCTGCCATGGCTTCTGTGTAGCTGTTAGGTTCATCAAGATTTACCAGTGTACTATCACTGATAAGTGTATCACCTTCTGCAGTAATATGGAAACCATAATAATGCTCAGGTGCATTCCTAACTCTCGTAGAACTCCTTAGAGGTACAGACTCGTCAGTTGGATCAACAGGAGTTTCCTCCTCAGGTTGATTGCTAGGGTTTGAGGTTTCTTCACCACTTGACTATTGAAGTTCTTCAAGGTCAATTTTCCTCCCACTGTTTCCTTGGCTCATGAACTCTCTCTCACGAAAGACCCCTCTCCTTGCCACAAAGACCACATTCTCACTGGGTCTGTAGAAGAGGTAACCAAAGGATTTCTGTGGGTAGCCGATAAAAATACACCTCTCACTTCGAGGTTCGAGCTTATCGTGAGTCTCGCGTCTCACAAAAGCCTCGCAACCCCAAATCTTGATGTGGTCCAAGTTGGGAACTTTCCCAGTCCACATCTCATGAGGTGTTTTGGCAACCTTCTTTGTAGGGACTAGATTAAGGATATGGGCGGCAGTCTCTAAGGCATACCCCCAAAAAGAGATTGGTAGCGAAGCTCGACTCATCATGGAGCGAACCATGTCCAACAAGGTCCGATTACGCCTCTCAGCTACACCATTCAGCTATGGTGTCCTGGGAGGTGTCAATTGTGAGACAATCCCACACTCCTTAAGATAGTCGAGGAACTCTGTACTAAGATACTCACCACCTCGATTGGATCGAAGCATCTTAATGTTCCTGCCCAATTGATTTTCTACTTCCTGTTTAAACTCTTTAAACCTTTCAAAAGTCTCTGACTTATGCTTGATTAAGTAGACATAACCATATCTACTATAATCATCAGTAAAAGTCAGATAATAGCGATTAGCATCCCTTGTGGCGGTTTTGAAGGGTCCACATACATCAGTATGTATAAGGTCCAACAAACCCTCACCCCTTTCACAAGTACCAGTGAAGGGTGATTTTGTCATTTTCCCAAGCAAACAAGATTCACAACTATCATCTGACTTTAGGTCAAATGATTCCAAGACTCCATCCTTTTGGAGTTGGCCTATGCGTTTCTTGCTTACATGTCCAAGACGACAATGCCACAATGATTCTTTATCCAATCTAGTAGAAGAATTAATACACAACACATTATTTCCTAGGTTAGCTACAACCGACACAGTTTCATATACACTATCACAAGGTAATGCTTTAAAATAAAGAACATTATTAAAGAAAGCATTAATACCACCAACTTCATTATCAAAAGAAAAGGTAAACCCTTGTTTGTACAAACCATGAAAAGAAATAATATTCCTCGCCATTTATGACGAGTAAACACATTTATTCAAATCTAACTTTAACCCACTACCTAGCAACAAAGTATAAACTCCAATCTTGGTAACAGGTGAAACCTTCCTATTCCCCATGATTAAGTTTATCTTCCCGTGCTCCAAATCCTCACTTCTTCTTAGGCCCTGCACATCAGAACATATGTGAATACCACAACCTGTATCAAGGACCCAAGAGTTAGAATATGGTGAGTTATTAGACAATATAGTGTAAATACCTGCATGGGATGGTTTCACTTTCCCATCCTTGACATCCTGCAAGTACTTTGGGTAGTTTCGCTTCCAGTTCCCCTTATTCTGGCAGTAGAAGCAATCAACATCCTTAGGGATGGCAGAAGGAGTATCAGAACCACCTTTGGTTCCACTTGATGAGGAGCCATCAAGAGACTTTCCCTTGGTACCCTTCGAACGAGTCTTCCTTTTCTTCCCTTTGCCTTTCCCGATAGCCAAAACAGGGGTAGCTGTAGGAGTAGGAGTAGTAACAACCGACTTACCTTTAAGACCACTTTCGGTGGTCTTCAGAAGTCCTTGAAGCTTGCTGAGTGTAACTTCCTCCTTGTTCATGTGGTATGTCATGCGGAATTGATCATAAGACGAAGGTAATGAGTGCAAAATGATGTCAATTGCCAACTCCTCAGGGAAGTTCACATTCAATTTCAGCAAACGGTCCACATACCTTTGCATTTTCTGCATGTGGCCCGTGATGGGTTCACCATCCTTCATCCGGGTTGTTATCATGGAGGAGATGATTTCATACCGCTCTTGACAAGCACTCTAATGGTTGCGGTCCATCAAGTCTTGGTGCATCTCAAAAGGGTAGAAGTCCTCATAGGACTTTTGGAGCTCGGCTGTCATTGTGGCCAACATGATACATGCCACTTTGGTAGCAGCTCTCTCATGTGCCTGGTATTCAGCGATCTCCTCAGGAGTAGCAGTAGACTCATCGAGTTCCTTAAGATCCTTGTCGAGGACATATTCCTTGTCCTCGTAATGAGTGACCATCCTGATGTTCCGGATCCAATCCATAAAGTTGGAACCATCGAAAATGACTCTCCCACAAAGGTTCATGAGAAAGAAGGAGCTGGTAGGGTTAGAACCCGAAGCATTGTTGGAAGACATCTGAAAAGAAGAAAGACAAGTTTAGATTTGACATATAGAGTCCTTAATAAGACACCTAAATGTAATATTAAGGCTAGAACCCAACACAATACATTATAACTTAGAAGAGGGATGCCGTAATCGAAGTGTGCAATCCCCATTTTCACGGCTAGAAAAGACCGATTTTGTTTATGCTTGTTTGAAAATCAGAGTAACATTTTAAATAAAAGTGTTGCGGAATTTGTCCCAAAACAAAATATGATAAAGATTTATCAAAAGCATTTCCAAGGAAATGTATTTCATTAAAAGACTCGGGATGTCATGTTCGATACAGATGAAAAGCATAAACAGTACAACATAAGCCTTACTACATTATTTCATGTCTACATGCCTATATCCGTAATCCCTCATCCAAAACATCACATCTATGCTCGAGCGCCACTACCTGTAGTACATGAAACTGAGTGGATCAGGCTTGGGAGCCTGGTGAGCACATAGGGTTTTCAACCCACAATAAATAAGTTTATTAATTTCATCAATCAACAATAACCCGATTACTCGTTCCCGTTATCCTCACTTTACGTCCCTAAACACCTATCATAAGGGACCTAGCCTAAGGATCATCATCGAGATGGACACTACTACTAAGGGGGTTCCTCAGAAATAAATGTCCTAAAGGCAACCATGAGGGGGATGGAGTACACCGGTGAACACATCGTTCACAAACACCTACAGGTTACGAGCCTGCTAGCGTTCCATTGGACAGTCTAGAAGAGTCCGTGGTTGTCATCCATACTCCGCTAGATGACAGAATCAACAACAACAACATCGAGGCCTCTCATCATTTTATCACACATCGTCTTATTACATCTACCCATGTTTTACCCCAACATTTTTGTAGATATAAAATACATATACAGTTTAAATTATTTAAGACATGTATAAAATTTTTTCATCAGCATAGGCAGCAAGTATTCAGATAATATGCACACATAGCACGTAATTTATATAAAATACTTCATATCTATGTGTAAGATGAAAGTAACTATGTAATCACCTGATTAGGTGGTGACTCGGTACTTGAACAGCACTTCGTTATCTTAAAACAATTTTTCCTTGACCAAAACCTAGTATTAATACCACTAGAGTTTAGTTTTATCGTTGTACACTGCTAAGCCGAAACTTCGAAAAATCATAACTTCCTCATACGAAGTCAGATTTGGGCGTTCTTTTTATGGACGCTCTCGGTTTAACGTTTTCTACGACTTTCGTTTAGATTGCTAAGGCTAAAAATCGCTTTATCGTAAATTCACTATTTACGCTTCCCGGTGTCGTGCCGGTTCCGTCGTGAAACTTCGACGTGTCATAACTTCTTCGTTATAACTCGGATTTCGGCGTTCTTTATATCTCCGGAATCCTTGTTTCGACCACTACCACTTTATGTAAGGATATCGGGCTTATCTCATACTTTAATTTTGACGCTTATTTTTATTCTTTATTAATTATACATTTATAATTAAATAATAAGCACATAAATTCACATAATTCACAAAATACTCAAATATTTCATCTTTATTACATCAAAAGAGTTACAATAGTTGACCTAGACTATTACATCATCTAAAATGCTTAGCCCCGAAACCCGGGCGTTACAATTCTCTCCCCCTTAGGATGATTCCGTCCCGGAATCATGCGTCAGCAAACAGATGCGGATAGCGACTCATCATGTCATCCTCTGTTTCCCAAGTGAGATTCGGCCCATTCGAATGTTTCCATTGGACTAGCACTAAGTCGACCATCTTGCGTCGTAACTTCTTAGTCTTACGGTCAACAATTGCCTCGGGCTCTTCAATCAGCCTCTTGTTTTCATCCATTCTTAGCTCTGAGATCGGAATTATGTCAGGAACTTCTCCCGTGAATTTCCTCAGATAACACACATGGAAGGTGTTATGAATACCATCGAGTTCTTCGGGCAATTACAGCTTGTAAGCTTCGTTCCCAATCTTCTGAAGAACTTTGAACGGTCCAATAAACCTTGGACTCAACTTTCCTCGTTTTCCGAATCTTATAAGTCCCTTCCACGGTGAGACCTTAAGAAAAACCGAATCCCCAACTTCGAAGGTCATCAGTCGTCTTTTCTTGTCAGCATAGCTCTTCTGACGATCCTGAGCTGCTAACATTCTTTCCCTAATCACCTTCAGTTTCTCAGCAGTCTCATGGACTATCTCGGGGCCCATAAACTGCTTTTCTCCAGCCTCAATCCAACAAGACGGCGTACGACACTTCTGTCCGTACAAGGCTTGATAAGGTGCCATCTTGATGCTCGAGTGGAAACTGTTGTTTTAGGAAAATTCTACCAGAGGTAAGTGTTCATCCCAGTTACCTTGGAACTCGAGGGTACATGCTCTCAACATATCTTCAAGCGTTTGAATCGTTCTTTCGCTTTGACCATCAGTCTGCGGATGGTAGGCCGTACTCAAACACAACTTCGTACCTAATTCCTCTTGTAGACTTCTCCAAAACCTTGACGTGAAACGACTATCACGATCCGATACAATCGTTAGAGGAACACCGTGAAGCCTCACAATTTCCTTCACGTAAGCATTTGCAAGCTTATCCATAAACCACCTTTCGTTGGCAGCTATGAAGTGTGCACTCTTTGTGAAACAATCCACGACCACCCAAATCATGTCGTGTCCGTTCTTCGTCCTGGGTAGCTTAGTCACAAAATCCATGGTGATGTCTTCACATTTACCCATGGGTACAGGTAAGGGTTCTAAACTCCCATATGGTTTCTGATGTTGTGCCTTAACTCTTGCACATGTTACACACTCGGCCACATACTTCGCAACATCGACCTTCATCGTCGGCCACCAGTAGTAGGGTTTTAGGTCCCTATACATTTTTGTGCTACCGGGATGAATCGAGTACATGGTCTTGTGAGCTTCTTCCATCAGAAGATCTCTTATTCCTCCCGTCTTAGGTACCCAAATCCGATCTTGGAATACCTTCAGTCCTTGACGGTTTGTACCGAATACCAACGTCCTTCCCAAACGTTCTTCCTTCCGGTCATTCTTTTCTGAAGCTTCTTCTTGAGCTTTCTTGATACTTTCCACAATCGTCGATACAACTTCTATTCTCAACGCTCTTGGCCTTTTCCTTTCAAGATTGACTTTCCGACTGAGGGCATCAGCAACAACATTTGCCTTACCGGGGTGGTAAAGTATCTCACAGTCATAGTCGTTGAGTAATTCTAGCCAGCGTCGTTGTCTCATGTTTAATTCCTTCTGATTAAAGAGATACTGGAGACTCTTATGATCAGTGAAAAGTTTGCACTTCGTGCCATAGAGGTAATGCCTCCATATCTTCAAGGCAAAAACTACCGCTGCCAACTCCAAATCGTGAGTGGGGTAGTTCTTTTCCTGCTCTTTCAATTGTCGAGATGCGTATGCTATCATCTTTTCTCTTTGGGTCAGAACGCAACCCAACCCGACTCCAGATGCGTCACTATAGACCGCGAAGTCTTCAACTCCATCGGGTAGAGAAAGAATCGGTGCTTCACATAATTTCTTCTTTAGCTTCTCGAATGCTTCTTCGTGCTTCTCGCTCCATGTATAAGTAGCTCCTTTGCGGGTCAAAGCTGTCAATGGAGCAGCTATCGAAGAAAAGCCATGGATAAATCGTCGGTAGTATCTGGCTAATCCTAGAAAGCTTCGAATCTCTGTGGGACTTTTTGGTCGTTCCCACTTCATCACAGCTTCGATCTTTGCTGGGTCAACCATTATCCCCTCCTGGTTAACCACATGACCCAAGAATTGGACTTCTCGGATCCAAAAATCACACTTGGAGAACTTTGCATATAGTTTCTCCTTCTTCAAGACTTCCAACACTTCTCGTAGATGCTGGCCATGCTCCTCCTGGCTTTTCGAGTAGATGAGAATGTCGTCGATGAACACTATCACGGATTTATCGAGGAATGGTTTACAAACCCTGTTCATCAGATCCATGAATGCTGCTGGAGCATTGGTTAGTACAAATGACATAACCAAGAACTCGTAGTGTCCATATCTTGTTCTGAATGCAGTCTTCTCGATATCCTGCTCTCTCACCTTCAGCTGATGATATCCTGACCTAAGATCGATCTTTGAGAAATAGCTCGAACCTTGCAGCTGATCGAATAGGTCATCAATCCTTGGCAATGGATACTTGTTCTTCACTGTTGCCTTTTTCAGCTCTCGGTAGTCTATACACATTCTCATGCTTCCGTCTTTCTTCTTCACGAATAGCATCGGAGCTCCCCAGGGTGATGAACTAGGTCGAATGAAACCATTGTCCATCAACTCCTGAAGTTGCGTCATAAGCTCTTTCATCTCCGTCGGTGCTAATCGGTAAGGTGCTTTCGCTATTGGTGTTGTACCTGGTAACAAGTCTATTCGGAACTCTACTTGTCTATCAGGTGGTAATCCGGGAAGATCTTCGGGAAAGACTTCCGGATAATCACACACGACCGGTATATTCTGCACCTCCTTTTTCTCCTTCTTTGCATCGATCACGAATGCCAAGTATGATGCACATCCCTTGGACAAGCATTTTCTGGCCTTCATCAGGGAGATGATTCCAGAATTTACTCGGCGTTTGTCCCCGTACACTATAAATGACTCTTTTCCGGGTGGGTTTACCCTTACTATCTTCTTTCGGCATTGAATCTCAGCATCGTTGGCGCTAAGCCAATCCATTCCCAGAACGATGTCGAAACCGTTCAATTCTATGGGTAACAGCTCCTCGTGGAATTCGTTTCCGTTTAGGTCGATGACGATGTTCCTAATACGGTTACTAACAGGTACGAACTTGCCACTGGCAACTTCCACAATTAGGGCATTATCAAGTTTTTCTACAGGCAATGCTAATTTTCCTCCAAATCTATGCGATACAAAGGAATAGTTTGCTCCCGAATCAAATAGTATATTGGCAGGCAATCCATTTACAAGAAAGGTACCTGAAGCGACGTCTGCTGCCTCCTTTGCAGCCTCGAGCATTATCTGGAAGGCTCTTGCCTTCGGCTTCGGTGGAATGTTGGGTCTTCCTGCCTCCTTCTTCTTTGGACAGTCCCTCGAAATGTGCCCTTCCTCGTTGCACTCATAACAGACCTTCTTAGTGGACGTGCACTCGTTGGCATAGTGCCCAGGTTTTCCACATTTGAAACAAGTGACTCCTCCGTCACATTTCCCCTGGTGCTTCTTCTTACACTTGTCACACCATTTTGCTTCGGCTCCTCCTCCTCTTGAACCAGACTTCGAAAATTTATTCTTCTTGCTGGACCTCGAGGATCCATCGAATTTCCTTTTCTCACCAACCTCGGCCCTCTCCAGACCCCTTTCCTTCTGCTGGGTCTCCACATTCTTAGTTGCCCAGATGGCGGCTTTCAGAGTGGTTGCTTGCTTAACCATCGGACCAAAGTCCGCTGGTAATCCGAGGGAAAACTTGTTAACCTTGGAGAGTTTAGTAGGCACCAAGTAGAAGTTTGAGACGAGAATATTAAGATATGGAAATATTTATTTACGATAGACGTATAAATCATCCTTATCGCTCCGAAACGTTTACATGTTAGTTCTAATATCGTAGTCGTGCGTTTAGAATCCTGAACACATAAGGTTTCCAGATCCGGTCGGCAACAGACCATAGATCCGATCATATATTTAGCATCATAAATCATTTATCACATAAAAGCTTGTTAGACATTTTCCCTAAATTAGCTAGTGCTTGTGTCTATTTAGGTGTATTACCTAAATTTTATTAGACACACTCCTCACGATCATCGCTTAGCATTCTAAGTTTAAGTCTAGAAATAAATCCATATTCCTAGTTTGCTTAAACTAATGCTCTGAAACCAACTGTGACATCCCCATTTTCACGGCTAGAAAAGACCGATTTTGTTTATGCTTGTTTGAAAATCAGAGTACCATTTTAAATAAAAGTGTTGCGGAATTTGTCCCAAAACAAAATATGATAAAGATTTATCAAAAGCATTTCCAAGTAAATGTATTTCATTAAAGACTCGGGATGTCATGTTCGATACAGATCAAAAGCATAAACAGTACAACATAAGCCTTACTACATTATTTCATGTCTACAAGCCTATATCCGTAATCCCTCATCCAAAACATCACATCTATGCTCGAGCGCCACTACCTGTAATACATGAAACTGAGTGGGTCAGGCTTGGGAGCCTGGTGAGCACATAGGGTTTTCAACCCACAATAAATAAGTTTATTAATTTCATCAATCAACAATAACCCGATTACCCGTTCCCGTTATCCTCACTTTACGTCCCTAAACACCTATCATAAGGGACCTAGCCTAAGGATCATCATCGGGATGGACACTACTGCTAAGGGGGTTCCTCAACAATAAATGTCCTAAAGGCAACCATGAGGGGGATGGAGTACACCGGTGAACACATCGTTCACAAACACCTACAGGTTGCGAGCCTGCTAGCGTTCCACTGGACAGTCTAGAAGAGTCCGTGGTTGTCATCCATACTCCGCTAGATGACAGAATCAACAACAACAACATCGAGGCCTCTCATCATTTTATCACACATCGTCTTATTACATCTACCCATGTTTTACCCCAACATTTTTGTAGATATAAAATACATATACAGTTTAAATTATTTAAAACATGTATAAAAATCTTTCATCAGCATAGGCAGCAAGTATTCAGATAATCTGCACACATAGCACGTAATTTATATAAAATACTTCATATCTATGTGTAAGATGAAAGTAACTATGCACTCACCTGATTAGGTGATGACTCGGTACTTGAACAACACTTCGTTATCTCAAAACAATTTTTCCTTGACCAAAACCTAGTATTAATACCACTAGAGTTTAGTTTTAGCGTTAACCGTGACTAATTAATAGTCTAGCTATTATTATTATTATTATTATTATTATATAAGCGTTAAATAACACTCAATATAACTCATAATAATAGCCCAAATAATTATTTTAAGGACCTAATATCATTACTATAATTATTTAAAAGTTATATTAAAAATTGTGTAGGCGTAGCTCACTTACAACGGATTTTAAAGAAAACCGGGCTTTGCTCGGAGCAGCGTTTCCGAACCGAAAGACCCTTTTTCTCGGGACTCCGGGAGCCTCGGGGTTTCCTTAGGGTGCTAGGGATTTTTCCTAGGGTTTAGGGGTGGTTTGGAACCTTAGAGAGAGAAAGAATTTAGAGAGAGAAGGGTTTTTGGTGTGATTTGCTCGGCAGCCCTCGCAGCCTATTTATAGGCGCGAGCCTTTCAGAGGTACGCTGGGCGTAGTTCGGATAAGGGGACCGATGGCGCGACTTCGGTGGGGCGACGTGGAGCTTCCGAGACCAAGCGATTTCCGAACGCGGGGCGTACCCTCTTACGTGGCGCGTATGCAAGGCGACGTGTCATCCATCCGAAGCGAAGCCTTGGGCAACAAGCAACGGTTCAGATGCGGCCACGTCATCTCCCTTCTCATAGATTCACAAATTCGACTACAAACTTTAAAAATTCGTAACTTTCGCGTACAAGCTTTGTTTTCGACGTTCTTTATATTCACGCGTAGGCGGGAACGTACTCTACAACTTTTGTTTAGACTCCGTCGGCTAATTTTGACTTTATTTTAAAAGTTATATTTTTAACAGGCCGGGACATGATTGGTCTGTTAAAAAGTCATAACTTTTTCATCCGACGTCCGTTTTCGTCTGTCTTTTTATCGTTGTGCTACTATTAACGAGATCTTCGATTCTCGTTTAGGTTGTGTCGGCTAAAAACTACTCGATCTAATATTCGAACTTCGGGTTGTACACTGCTCAGCCGAAACTTCGAAAAATCATAACTTCTTCATACGAAGTCAGATTTGGGCGTTCTTTTTATGGACGCTCTCGGTTGAACATTTTCTACGACTTTCGTTTAGATCACTAAGGCTAAAAATCGCTTTATCGTAAATTCACTATTTACGCTCCCCGGTGTCGTGCCGGTTCCATCGTAAAACTTCGACGGGTCATAACTTCTTCGTTATAACTCGGATTTCGGCGTTCTTTATATCTCCGGAATCCTTGTTTCGACCACTACAACTTTATGTAAGGATATCAGGCTTATCTCATACTTTAATTTTGATGCTTATTTTTATTCTTTATTAATTATACATTTATAATTAAATAATAAGCACATAAATTCACATAATTCATAAAATACTCAAATATTTCATCTTTATTACATCAAAAGAGTTACAATAGTTGACCTAGACTATTACATCATCTAAAATACTTAGCCCCGAAACCCGGGCGTTACACGAAGCTTTAACATATTTGAAGGTAGGTGAATGACGATTCACCAATTTCCACCATGAAAACGAAATGAATTATTAGGTTTAATTGGTTTTAAAATTCCTAGATTCTTTTGAGATTCATTGAACTTTTCAATGGCATGTTTCAATCTCGATTGTGCCCTTCAGGTTTTGTGACTGGGATGCCGAGGATCACAAAACAAGGTGTGAATAACCATGCAAATTCACTTGGTACCCTTAATATTATCACCTAATCAATGTGCCGGTTAACCACACGCGCTCCACCGATCTATGATAAACATTAAGTCACCCTTTGTTATCCTTACTAGTCCAAGTTAGTGTGCCAGTTAACCACACACGCTCCACCAACGACTTGGTAAGGTACAAAGTGTGAATTTCATGGGTTAGCACCATTTTCACATATTCCTAAAGTAACTAAGATTTGGAATTTATAAAAATATTTAGTTACTTTATAATAATCATTATACTTTTAATGAGAATTTAAAGTCATTGCCCTAACCGTTCGGCTAATGACCCTCCACCGATCAAGGAAGCGGTGGGTGAGAATGGACACCAATTAAGCTGCCATTTTATGGGCAACAACCTTATACCCCCGTTATAGACCGGCTTCGTGAATGAGGCCTACTAACGGTAAAACGACTTGATTTTATACATATATATATAAATATTAACCATTAATCTTATAATAGTATAAGGGTTGAATTTTAACTTTTAAAATCCTAAGGGTTGGAATTAAACTGTGCGTGACTTTACAAATTCCAAAACTTAAGGGCAAGTTTTGAAACTATTCAAAACTTTTCATTTCATAACTTATGAGTTAATGGTTCATAAAAGTGAAGACTCTTCATTTTTATGCAACTTATGTGTTTTAAATGTACATTAAAGAAAGTGACCTTTGGAAATCCATAACTTGAGGACAAATTATGGATTCCATTAAAACACATAATTGATCAAGAATTAATCATTAAACAATTTAGCAAGTAATTCCTATGATCTAACAATAACTCATAAGAACATGAATATCATATCAAAATTTCAATAATCATATGAGCACATATAAAACATGGAATTTTGATATAGACCATTGTAAATGGATTAGCACAACCATTACACCATCTAAAACAGGTTTTAAAACATCAAAACAGTTTAGGGTAATGTTTCTAGTCCATTTCCAGCAGCAAAGGTCCAAAAACTGCTCACTGGATGACAAACTCGTCGAGTTCATCAAGGAACTCGTCGAGTTCATGTAATAACTCATGAACTCGACGAGTTTTTGGTCAGAACTCGTCGAGTTTTCTTGTCTGGGCAGTTTTTGGCTTTTGAAAAACACGTTTACATCAAGTATCAAGTAAACAAGCCTAGGCTCTGATACCACTGAAGGGTTTTGAGCATCCTAACACTCCTATGGTGTACATGCAACCCTAGAAACCCTGGATCTATGTTTTACTATGAATACATGCAAATTTGCTTTTCCAAGGTTCATAACCTATCTAGCATGGCATGGGGTACTTTAAACATAAAAGCTAAAAGAATTACATACCTTTTCAATAGTGAGTTGATTCCTTGGAGTTTGAGATCCAAGCATCAATAATGTGGATGCCTCAAATGGAAATCACAAATCACCACAAACTTGGAAAAACTATGAGAGTGTATGTTTGCTTCTAGAAATTGGCCACCTTCTTGCACACACACAACTAGTGCCATTTCAAGCATCACAAGCTCCTTTATATAGTGTGGAGGATTAGGGTTACATCCATGCAAACCCTAATACCCATGACTCTTCCTTTCCAAGGATCCATGGGTTAAAAGCTCCATGGACTATCCATGGACTCCGATGCATGCCAAGCCCATTCCAAATGAGTATTAGCCGACACTTATATAAATACAAGAACTCATATTTAATTAGTCACCTTTTTTATCACCAAATTAATTCTAAATTAATTTATGATCAATACTAATTAAATAATATGATTTCATTTTAATATATTATAACTTATAATATATTAATAAATCATAAACATACAATTCTCAAAGGTTTAACCATACAAATAGTTCGGGTGAAGTGCAACCCAAATGGACCATGCCGGGTCGGGTCAAGTATATACCAAATAAAGTTATGGACTTAGACACCTTATCCAACAGTAGTGATGCCAGTTTTCAGACCGACAGGGACAACTACCGTTCGCAGTCAGGCTGGGTCTTTACCCTAAGTGGAGGAGCAGTGACTTGGAAAAGTTCCAAGCAGGAGACCGTGGCTGATTCAACGTGCGAATCAGAGTATATAGCGGCGAGCGAAGCGTCAAAGGAGGCAATATGGTTGAAGAACTTCATTGGAGACCTTGGAGTTGTGCCAGCCATAAAGGAGCCCATGGAAATTTTCTGTGATAATGAAGGAGCGGTTGCCTTGACCAAGGAACCGAGGGATCATGACAGATCTCAACATATCCATAGAAAATGTCACTTTATTCGACATCGGGTGGAAGAAGGACTCGTCGTAGTGAAGAGGGTATCGTTAGAAGATAACCCAGCAGATCCCCTTACGAAGGGACCGAGTAGGGTTAAACACTTGCAGCACGCTAGGAGCATCGGGCTGAAGGACAATATTAGTTTAGATTAGATAGTTTAGAAATGTGTAATAGATAAATGTAATTGACATTTGATGATTAAATAAAAGACTATTATTTATAAGTAAAGTACTGTCTTATGTTAATTATTACCTATTGTTTCATTTTTGCATGTTTTGACTTCCTGAATAATAAGATTATTCGAATGTTCCACAGTCGTTCATACTTTGGGAGTAGGTATGAAAGAAGATTGTAATGAATTGGTGTGTAGATTGTCTGAAGTGTATTAGACATAGCAAAGGTTTGCTACAACGTTCATGAGTGCTTATGAGTTCGATTTGAGCATTGGATTAGACCCGCGCTTGCTGGTATCACTTCATGGAATTCATCACGAGTGATCGCAAGACGATTATATCATATGGTCTTAAAACCTAGATATATGGTTTATTGTTTGCAAGTTGGTTGTGCATTGATAATGCGTAAACGCATCAGTAACTTGATTTTATAAAACACATTGTTGTGTATGATTTGATTTGTGAATGGTAAATGCATATATGTCGAAGTTTATCTGTTCCTTTTATCCTAAGAGGTAAAAGCGATATCAGGGCCCCTCGCTGATTTGGTTTCAGTTATGTGTCGGGCCCGGTCAGGACTGGATTGATGTGTTCAATTAAGTTCTATGTCAGACAAATCAGAGATCGAGAAACAACTGCTGGAGAATAAGTATGACTATGTTCCATGTATTTGTCCGCACGATATCTTGAACGGAGGACTATACGATCCCTTATCTAGAGGACAGGTTACTGATAAGATCAGAGTTCGACAGCGTCTTTGAGAGCTATGATTGCTAATCGGATTATGCTTGCATTTGTAGTTACTAGACTTATCCAAGTGGGAGACTGTTGGATTAGTGTCTAAGCCCGTAACTATATTTGGTAAGTACTTGACCCGGTTGTGCATGGTCCTTTTGGGTTGCCTTCACTAAAGCAACATGATAGGATGATTTATGAATAAAGAGGTTATTATGATTTATTAATATGTTATATGAATAATATATTAAAGGAGAAATCATATAGTTTAATTAATATTAGACAAAACTTAATTAAGAATTAATTCTGTGGCTAAAAGAGATTAATTAAATAAAAGGGACTGGAACTGTCAATTGTGTGATAGTTGATTTGGGCTGAGAATCCTTTTGGATTTAAGGGGTGGACGAAAATTAGAGTGGGAGCCCATCTAATTTCGTCCAAGGCCTTTATTCTGGAAGGTTCTTTGGACTGCTTAAGGCCTAAGCTATCCAATTAGGGTTTTGACTGAAACCCTAACAGCACAAGTATAAATAGACCCTTTAGGCTCCAGAAATCGGCTAACCCTACTTCTAAGAGTACCAGAGCCGACTTCAAGAGCCTCCAACCTCTCTCCAAGATCATCCTCTTGCTTTTGGTGTTTTTAAGCCATTAGAGGAGTGACATTTGTGACTCTAAGCTCCAAGGACAAGAAGATTAAAGCTTTGAAGAAGAGGTAATCATCTAGATCTGTTTTGGTATGTCAATTTCGAATTATATACACTAGATCTAGGTTTAGAAAGTCTTGGATGAATTGCATATACAATAGAGAAGCCTAGATCCAACCTTTAGGGTTTGCATGAGCACATAGGATGTTCTTTTGGCCAAAACCCATCACTTACACCTTCGTGCCATGGGCTACCCCACATGGTCTTTACCTGGGAATGCCATGGGCTACCCAACATGGTCTTATATCCAATTGCCACGGGCTCCCCCCGGGGCCTTCCATGCAATAACATACATAATCTGTAACATCCCCCTCTAGCATGTATCACAATATTGTCCGCTTTGGGCCACTTGGCACGAGGACTTCCCATGGGGGTCACCCATCCCGATACTACTCCCGTCCGAGCACGCTTAACTGTAGAGTTGTAATGGGATCTGCTGCCCTCATGGCTTTAAAACGGGTTGTGACAAGGAAGGTATCCACACCCCTTATAAGGAAATGTTTCGTTCTCCTTCCAAGCCGATGTGGGATCAGGTGCAACCCACCTTCACCCCCCATTATAGGGTTCGACGTCCCCGTCGAGCACATCGACCCGTGCCCCAACTCTGATACCATTTGAAACATCCTCCTCTGGCACGTATCACAATATTGTCCGCTTTGGGCCACTCGGCACGAGGACTTCCTAGGGGGTCACCCATCTCGGTACCACTCCCGCCCAAGCACGCTTAACTGCAGAGTTTTTATGGGATCTGCTGCCCTCACGGTTTTAAAACACGTTGTGAAAAGGAAGGTATCCACACCCCTTATAAGGAAATGTTTTGTTCTCCTTCTAAGCCGATGTGGGATCAGGTGCAACCCACCTTCACCCCCCTTTATAGGGTTCGACATCCCCGTCGAACACATCGACCCGTGCCCTAGCTCTGATAGCATTTGTAACATCCCACTCTGGCACGTATCACAATATTATCCGCTTTGGGCCACTCGGCACGAGGACTTCCCAGGGGGTCACCCATCCCGGTACTACTCCCTCCCGAGCACGCTTAACTGCAGAGTTCTTATGGGATCTGCTGCCCTCACGGCTTTAAAACGCGTTGTGATAAGGAAGGTATCCACACCCCTTATAAGGAAATGTTTCGTTCTCCTTCCAAGCCGACGTGGGATCAGGTGCAACTAGTATAACACATACTAGTTGCAACTAGTATGTGTTGCAGAGGGGGATGTGATACGTGCCGAGTGGCCCAAAGCGGAAAATATTGTGATACGTGCCAGAGGGGATGTTACATAATCACATAACATATCATACATCACATAAACAACTAGTATAACACATACCGCATAAACAACTATATACTGCATATCACATAAACAATGCATATAACCATATAAGGATGTCGTGGGCTCCCCCTAGGGTCTTACTCCAGGATGCCATGGACTCCCCCACATGGTCTTACACCTAAGTGCCATGGGCTACCCCACATGGTCTTTACCTGGGAATGCCATGGGCTCCCCCACATGGTCTTATATCCAATTGCCATGGGCTACCCCACATGGTCTTTCATGCAAGTATCACATAGACAAACAACATAGCATATATCATATAGCTAACTGGCATACCACATATCTCTACATCAACTAGTGTACCACATAATAAAAAATGGGCCGGCCTTGGTGCCTTCGACCCATTGGTATGGTGAGGAGACTCACCTCGCACTGTTGAAGTCCCGCAGATGAACTTCCAGCTGCTGGGTTACAGATTCCCGAACTGCCAACATCAAACAATACCCAATTAATAATTGGGTTCCAATGCATAACCACAACTCCATACTTGGGGTAAAAGACTACTTTTCCCTAACTCAGCTTTATTCAGTCCAAGGCCCAATCCAAAAGCCTAAAGGTCAAACCATGGACCAAAGCCCAACATATGGACCAAATTTCCAAATTGGGCCCCACCTTTACATGGTCTCATTCAAAGGCCCAACCATTTAGTCCAATCCAAACATTTGACATTTCTAATGGCCCAATATCTCATAATCATAAAAGCCCAATTATGGCCCATCTATGGCCCAATTTTCCAAATTGGGCCCAAAACTTCACATGGTCTTACCCTAAAGCCCATTAATTTATTATAGTCCATATAATTGTTCTTGGATGGCCCATTAATATCCCAATCACCAAAGCCCAATAGAAAGGCCCAACTCAAAGTCCAAGTGAAATTAGGGTTTCACATAAAATGACAATTAGGGTTAAGTGTTTCTCACTTAACCCATTAAGGACTTAATCTATTAAGTCCGTCACTCTTCTAAATAAATCATATGGTGTGATTGGGCTTAATACACAATTTCATTCCAATGGCCCAAATGTGGGTCTCGATAAGTCCAAGCCCATATATCCAATATTAGGGTTTTCAATCCCATCTTAGCCCAATAGGCCCAACAGCTAGGTCTTTTGATCAATTAGGGTTCATTAGGCCCATTAGGGTTTTAGTCCTTTTGTCCAAACATCCCCGACGAGTCACAATACAAACGAGGCACACCGCCACCCAACACAGCGGCAGGAGGCGGCAGCCACCACCCTACGGTGGTGATTTTCAGTTTTCTTTTCATTATTCCAAATTCTAATTACATTTTACAAGGTTAAATCTCAATTAACCACACACACACACACTAAACTAAACACACACACACAACCACCCTAGTGGTGGCCAGCGGTGGTACGTGGTGGCAGCCACCACCTCACGGTGGTGGTGGGTTTTCCGGCCGTATACTTTGCAAACAACTTCAAAAACACACTCATACAAGGATCCACTCACACAGCCACCACCTCACGGCGGCTTGTGGTGGCAGAAAGTGGTGTCAGGGCAACAACCACCATGGTCGGTGGCCATGGTGGGTTTTCTCTCGATCTCCGACTAGCTGTCACGCACACAAAACAAACTAACAATGGAATTATAGCTTTACACACACGCTCTGGTTGCAAAAAGGACACAGCCACCCACCTGGTGGCGTATAGCGGACCGGCAGCGACAACACAGCGGCACAACGACGGTTTCTGGGACGTCTTCGCCGGCAGCCCATCGCATCGTCTCTTCAGCCTCTTTTGCCCCGATGTCCAACCAACGGTCTTCATCCTCCGCCACAACAGAAGTGGCGACACTTGGCCTTTAAAGAGAACGGTGCCTGCGGTTCCACAGAGCTACAACGGCGGCGGCGACAACAATGTAACTCGACGAAGCAGCAGCGCCTGGAGGCTGTCTTCCACTCCTCGCTGGTCTCCGATGTTGACGGTAACGAGGGCTACCCAGTGGTGCTAGTCGGTCGGAAAACGAACGAAACAGATGGTGGCGATAGAGCAGCGACGGATGGAGTGAGAGTGGTGAAGATGACGGCTGCACATGGTCCCTAGGGTTAGGGTTACAGAACCCTTAAATAACCGCTTCCATTTAAAAGTTTGCCATAATGGCAACTACAGTCCCTCCCCATAATATTTCTTTCAATCATAGCCCATAATTTACCTTTTCAACCCTGCCCTCTGAAATTCTTTTCAAATCAAGCCCAAAACTTACACTTTTGCCCCTGACCCCATAAAATTTTCTCAACTTTAATCCAATATTTACCAAACAATCCCTGTCTTCGAAAATCCTTTCATAATAAGCCCATAATTTACTACACATCCTTCAACCTTCTAAATACTTTACAAACTAATCCCCAAAACTCTCAATTATAACATTTAACCCCCAAAACTAGCTCCATGCTACACTATTCTGCTTTTAGGGCTATTATTCATTTATTAATTTGTCTAATTATTTATTAAATAAACGGGGTGTTGCAACTCTCCCCCACTTAAATTAGATTTCGTCCTCGAAATCATTCCTTACCATTCTTGTCACGCCAAACAACTCTAGTAACACGGTCACCCTCCTGGGCACACCCTAGCCTTCCCAGGGTAGTCGTGACCAATCCTCGTAAATTCCTCGCAACAAGATAACATCTATTCCGTTTGAAATCTGCCTTCTCGAGATGATCTAAATCCATGACTGGTCACTCCTACTGAATCATTATAGCTGAACCCCGCGGTGGGTGACTTAGCATTACTCATAAATCTGTTACACTTACCTTACATGAAATCCTCAAATACCATTACTATTGGAGACCCAAAACTGTCTGAAACACTGATCTGCCTGAAACACTGAACTTCCTGAAACAACATGCTGCTACATGGCTATTTTCTAAAATCTATCAAGACCTTCCTGGTCTCAATTCATTCGTCAGTCACCTGAAATACCGGGTTTCGGCCCGGCTGCGGAGCCAAAGGAACTCCCATACAGTCGTGCCCACACGACTTTCAAACACAATCCTCTTCTGTCAACAATTACTACTAGTTATCTTGCCACTGCGGCTCTAACGATTGTCTGATCTAACTGATCGGGTCCATACGTCGGATCATGACATCACCTATACCCAAGGCTAAAAGTGATTGCTACACGACCAAGGGTAGCCTTATATCACAAACGACCGTAAACGGTCCATTGCTTTCTTGACCCCATGACTGAAGTGACGTTCCGACAGTCTTATCCCTGGCTCCACCAGGTCTAATTCATCTGAATGAATCCGTGAATGCTGCAGCTACCCTGCAGTCTTTCTACACTTTCCGCCCTATCTGACTACTGGTGAATGCTACGGTTTCCCCCGTAGTCTTACAACACTTTCATTCCAACTGACCGTTAGTGAATGCTACGGCTCCCCCGTAGTCTTACAACACTTTCATCCTAACACAACCGTAGACCAATACCTTACCCCTAATCAATCAATTCAAAACGCATATAGGGTCGAGCACGCATTCCACCGAAACCCGAACTGAACTCCATTCATGACTGGAGCCCCCAACCTGTCTCCCCAAATTATGTTATCAAGCCGCCAAGAAGATGCGAGTCACACGACGGGGGGTCTTACCGGACTCCAATCTCGCACAACCCTCAAACCAAATAGCCACTTGGGCCGCCATTCTCCCTCGATGAGGACGAGAAACCCACCCCGGTCTCTTACCTATCCCTGTCTTGAATACCTACGCGATTCTCCCACACTTAGATTTGACTAAGTCTTCACAATACATGAGATTTGAAGGATTCCCGATCCTTCTTACTCTTTAATAACCAACTTCTGACAATCTGTTTCTTGTTCGTGCGAGTGTTCTATTCTGGCCTAAATCCCCAAGGACCACACAACTCCTAAAGATCAGACAAACACTTCCCGAATCCCAGCGAGACTAATAATATCAGACGCCTTGAAATGATGCCCCACCTATATCTTAAAGTCCAAATAATCGATGTCCAGGCCCAGCCTCAACAAGAACCCACTTTCCCTAGTGCTTCCAAAAGCCGACTCGAGTATAATGGCCGAGTCACCAATCCTGTCTGTAGGCCTTCCGCTTCATGTCCTTGGACCAATCTCGACCCTGGACCCAGATAACATTGAACGCCCCAAACCCGCAAAGAGGGAAATAACTTTTCACTAACCACCCCGTAACTCACGGTATGCAAATGACATATGAAAAATGTTTGAATGTATAGTCCAAACACAAACAGGGCAACACACCCAGAGATACACTTACTAAAACCCTCGAAACGAAAACTCCCTCGTGCAGTTTCCCATGAGTACCGCACTAAATCCGGCCCTGCTGGCCTCTCAAAACTGACTCGGACTCTTGGGTCCCTTTCCGGGACCCTCCAATGTATGTACCTGATCTGATCCCCTCTTCCCAATGTGCTCCAAATCAATCCCTTCCCTGGAGCTCTAGAAATCATATCATTTAGGGTCTCACACCCTGGCATACTTACCAGCTCTACCGTCCATGGCTGAACTGCAGTAGCTGAAGCAATCTCTACCCTAAACCGGGCTACAAGCTACCCCCAAGACATAGTCTCTACTCTCGAAAGTGCAATAGATCGCACAATCAATCCTTGCCGCCTGATACAAGAGATCCAAGGCGAACTCAAAATCCTGACAGTCCTTCCGCTATCTGGATCACCACCTGAGCCGAGACTGAACCCTGGTCCTTCCCCTTGCATGCCCATCCGTATTCTGCATAGCAGCTAACCCCACTATCAGAACAAAACCAAGAATTCCCCTTCCCATCAACTTCTTAGATTCTCCAAGACTCTCACTGATTCGAGTATGGATCTTGTGCTTTCAGTAGTACGGGTCCATACTACCTTCCACACCTATCCATACTTTCCTCACCAATCCTCCTGAATCCTCTAAGTCACCTATCCCACTGATGCACTAAATATTCGCCAAACAACGACACAATATCCACCGAAGCACCTACTAGGCTCCCCCTAGGCTCCCAACCTCACTGAACAGCCCCACTAACTCACTGGAGCATATCCTAGGCTTTCTTAGGTTCCCAACCTCGCCCTGCCATCAGCTGCTGAGGAACTCCTCATGATGCCAGCCATCCACCCCGTGGATATCATCATATCCACTTAGCAGCTGACTCCCATCACTCAAGAGTTCCACAAAGCACAAAGCAAGCAGCATTCGTGCAGTAGCACTCTGATCCAAAGAACTGCCATAGAACATTCCGCCCACATATCGCAACTCGCGCTATCCACATCCATCCATCCTCACTGTCGGCTGCCTTATGCATGCAAATTATACACATAACAAGATCTAATAGACTGTCGAATAATCGACTCTACCCTAGGACCACAACCAGACAAGGAACAGGAAATAATGCCAAATCAATTATTCTAAGGCTATAAGTGATGGGTTTCGAGCAATACATCAATCCTATGGTGTACATGCAAACCCTAATAGCTTTGGATCTAGTTTGTCTAATGAACATGCAATTGATAATCCAAAGCCATAAACCCTAGATCTATCATATAAGAACTGAAATAAGGGTTTAGTAATTACCTTTGATTGTTATATAGCAATAACAATCAATCCTTGCTTTGATTGGCTTCATAAAGCTTAATGCCTCAAGCGTTGCACCTCTAATGGAGTCACAAACACCACTAAGCAACTTGGATGAAGAGGGAAGAGAGGGGAGGCACCAAAAAAGGTTGGAAACCCTAAAGGAACACTTAGCCACGTTTTTGGGGCATAGGGGGCCTTTATATACATGTAGGCTATTAGGGTTTACAACTAGGAAACCCTAATCTGGCTGCTCAAGCCATAAGCAGCCCATGGACTCCTTTAACATATCCCTTGGACGAATTCCTTATGGGCTTCCCATAGAATTCGTCCAACCTATATATTATTAGGTGATCCATAGCCCAATAGTAATTATCTTATAATTACAACTCCGGTCCCCTAAGTTTAATTAATCTCTTTTAGCCACAAAATTAATTCTTAATTAATTCTTGACTAATATTAATTAAATATTATGATTTCCCCTTTAATATATTATTCTCATAATATATTAATAAATCATAATTAATCCTTTCTCTCCTTAATTCATCCTACATATTTCTATGGTGAAGGCAACCCAAAAGGACCATGCTCATAATCGGGTCAAGTACATACCAAAATAGTTATGCACTTAGACACTAATCCAACAGTCCCCCACTTGGATAAGTTTAATAACTATTTTGCATAACTTCAGAACCTGATCAGCAATCGTAGCTTTCAAAAGCCGCTGTCAACTCTGATCTTATCAGATACGCGTGTCCTTTAGATAAGGGATTATATATTCCTCCATTCTCAAGATATCGTATAGACACAAGACATGAATTTGATCATTCTCTCTATACTGTTTCCCGACTTCCGATTTATGACGACTGACAACAGACTATAATTGAACACATCAACTTAGTCTCGGCTTGGCCAAGCGCTTAGGGTGTCATCACTAAATCATCGAGAGGCCCACATATATCGGTTTTATCCCACTTTGGGTAAAAGGAATGGATACACTTCGACTCAAATGCTCGCTTGCATTTACTGATCAAATCACACACAATAATAAGTTTTATAACACCAAGTTACTGGTGCGTTTTCTTGTTATCAATGCGCAACCGACCAACAAATAACAACTCACACGTCTCGGTTTCAAGAATATACAATGTTATCGTCTCACAATTACTCATAATAAAAACCATGAAGTGATTCAAGTGAGCGTGGGTTTGATCCAATACTCTAATCTTATTAAAGCACTCATGAACTCTACAGCAAACTTGTGCTATGTCTAAACACTTAGACAATCTACAGACAGATTCATGACAATCTTCCTTCATACCTACTTCCAACGTATGACCGACTGTGGAGGTTCGAATAACCTAGTTATTCTGGAAGTCAAAACATGCAAAATGAAACACAACGATAATACTTAATCCTATATGGCCCCAAAACTTTTGAGCGTAAATAAAACACTTTTATTTAAACACCATATTGATTACTCATTATTCATTGCTTACTATTTCATAAAATCAACTTATTACTCGAATTATAACCACAATTGTCCCATGCTCCAAGCATGCACACTTTGATTTCCTATGATCCTTACTTTTTGAAATAGATCAATTGAAAGACATTTCCAATGAAACTCATTTCACAATCCCCAATCCTTATCATTAGTTTAAGAATACCAAATTCTTGCCACTTTTAGAATATGTCAGATTCTAACATTTTATGCAACGATCCTTTCGTAAAGTCATAGCACAAAAGTCATCAAGACTTGGCCAATGAAATCACAAAGTACTCTATCAGAAATTTTCACAAAACAATTCTATAGATGTGATGTCTCTCACTCAAAGTACATTCCTTCGAACATCCTTTTGCATAAAAGTTTCTAATCTACATAGATTCTTAATTTCTAACTCCCATTTATGGAAACATTTCCATATTTGCTATATGACAACTCATTCTTAATAGAATCTTATCTATTCACAATAATGTCAATATAGTCCATCCATTACTATACTTCCAACTACTCACAAACGACAAATCCTCAGTGAACCTCATATCGTCCTTTGATAGTTGTTTAATTATTTTAGTCAAAACCGATTCTAGTCCTTTTTCCCTCTTAGACATTTGGAAAATTTTAGAATGGTCAAATATTATAGCATATGCAATCGATCCTATACCCGAAGCGTATTGGACACGATGCATAATGTCTCACATAAAGACGTGATACTTTATCAGCCTTCTGCCATAATATTTTATGTGCCCTGTTCCCATAATTCGAACTATGAAGAGGGATGCCGTAATCATAATCGAATTTTGAGAATGCACTATGTATCCTTGACTAATATTATTAACATTTCTCGATCTAAGCTTTAGAATTTTGAAACGAAGTATAATATTCTCTCCCTTAATTATAGCAAAACAACTTTTCAACCCCTACAACTTGGCAAAGTGAATCTTTGTTTTCTATAATTAATATTGCTAACTTGCAATACTTACCAAAATAATCATGCTCCCACTAACACAATGATTATTTCCTTACAAGCATAACATTTATGCTCCCACTAGCTTTGACATGTATTCAGAAAACAACTGAACTACCAGAAAACAATGCTTATTGAATTCCTTAAGTTCATATTTCTAATACTTGATGCTTTAATAAGCCTTTATCTAAGCGTCTTAAACTCATACACCTTTGCCTTAGAAAGCTCACATGTGTGTCTAAACAAATTCAGAACTTATGTTACTAAGTCCCAGATGTTCAGACCAATTGCCAAATCTCACGATTCGAACACTAAAGAGGGATGCCGTAATCATAATCGAATCTGAGAATACAATTTTCACAATTGCTATCTTCTAAAATCACTCTTAGTGAAAGCATTTCCTCACAACCATTTTCATGAAGGAGGGAAACCTTATGACACTTAGATTTTAAAGTGTATGCGTTCCTATCCATGTAAATTTGTCATAACAACAATCATAAGACAATGTTTGTGACAAATCCAACTCATATGGACTGAACTTGTTCAATCTCAATTTCCTGCCTCATGGTAGCACGAGTGCCCACCATTGCTTCCAGGTTGTTAAGCAGCTCACCCTTACCTATCAATGTACTTTCCATTGATTAAGGTGCTTACCTTTATGCATTCAAATGAGAACTCATAGAACTCACATACATAGTTAACTCAATCTGGAATGGCACAGAAACAAAATTATGTCAACACGATAGGTTGCCAACCTCAAGTCGTGTGCTAGTGATTAACTATTGGTTTATTCTTGAATTTGTTCTTGAAGCGTTTCAAGACATTTAA
Source organism: Lactuca virosa (assembly GCF_052849685.1). Lineage (NCBI taxonomy): Eukaryota > Viridiplantae > Streptophyta > Magnoliopsida > Asterales > Asteraceae > Lactuca > Lactuca virosa. Next base: position 102,980,713 of record NC_136428.1, on the reverse strand, counting down.
GACTCCCACTGACTCCTTGACATATAAGGTTCTCTTGTCAAGAAACATTTCTTGACAAAACAAATATTCAAGAGTTAGTGTAGCTTCTTATCAAGTTTAACACTTCACTCAATTGGTCCTAGTTGATCTTTGTCTTATCCAAGACATCACAACTTACCAATTTCAAATGTACAAGAATAAGAAACTTTCTTATTCTACATTTGATAAGTGTTACAAACCTACTTAAGACTTGTCACTCATGTCACAATCTTGACTCTAAGACTTGATATTGGAACGAAGTATGATTGACTTCTTGATTTTAACCATTTCTACAATTCTCGATTCCTCTTCTTAGACATGCAATTGCACTAAGACTCACTTAGAGGATCAATTGAGACATGGTTCTTAATCATTAAGACCTATCATAAAACATAATAAAAGGTACTCTCCCTTCGTCTTAGAATAGAGAAACTTTTATCTTTCTGCCTACTTGATTCTTCTTATTCGTTCTGCTATTGATTGAAACTCTCTCAATCAACTCAGAATTATACTTAATCTTATAAGTATAACCATATTTACTAAACTTTAGTAAATCATGAAGAATATCTTTATCACTCTTGTGGTGGACTTGATCAATGCACAACCTAATGTACTCGATCTCCTAGTCCTTCTCTTGACACTTTGTCAAAGAATTAGTCTAATTTCCAAATATGAAGTTTCTCATTTATCATGCAACCAAGTTGCATGACTCCAAGTTTCTGTCCAACTGAAACTTGGGTGATGAGAATCTTCCCTTATTTGGCAAATTATTGACATTTCCACAAATAACATAATAAAGAATCCATTATTGCTAACAATAGAAACAATCAAACATCAATTTTTCATACACACCATTGCAAGGATAAATAAATAAGACAAAATCAAAATTTATTTTATTACGGAAAAATTTTTGTCCTTACAATGCAATTCAACTGAAAAACTATGCTATTTCATATTTCTTATCATTCTATCCTAACTCTAGAGTAGCAGCTCAAAAATCTGATCCTCGAGTCCATGCGATCGAAATCCATTTCTTCATGATCAGATTCAACACGCTTCTTCCTTAAGCTTCCTTTCTTTTCTTCGATCCTGCAAAACATCAAAATGTAATCTTATCACATCTTGTATCAAGAATCAAAGAATAGGAACTTATAGAGTTAGTTAATAGATTTTACCTGAAGTAGAGCCATACGTCTTGACTCTCCCATCTCTTTGATCTCTCAGGTAAACAGGGCAGCTTCGTCTCCAATGCCCCTTCTCTTGGCAGTAGAAGCAGATGGACTCTTTTGGAATGGCACAAGGAACTATCTCAGAATTTACCTTTTCTGGATTTCCAATGTCACCATTTTCAATGTCCATTGAAGTTTGGGAGTTTGATTTGCCAGACAAATTTGATCGATCAGCACGCCAAATCATTTCTGATTCAGCAGCTATAAGCAAATAGGTCAAATCAATGAGGGTCACGTCATGGTCCATCATATAGTACTCTCTAACGAACTCACTATATGATTCAGGAAGTGACTGAAGAACCCAGTCAACAGCCAACATTTCTGAGATATCGACACCCATCATCCTTAACCTATCAATGTGTGACTTCATCTCTAAGATGTGTGCACACACAGGTTTCTCATCTTCGTGTTTACTTGCCAAAAGGGCTTGAGTGAGCTTGAACTTTTCAAGCCTTTGAACTTGTGGATTAAGGAGAATAATTGGATGAGGTGGAGGAAGTGAAGCATGACTCTTATTTCCTTGATCGTATCGTGGAACGTCATCTTCATTTGGAAAGCTTGTTCCAAGGAACTTGGGAAGACCATTGTAAGATTTAGACATCTACAAAAACGGGAGAAAAATCAAGTTAGTTGATAAAAATCCTTGATGTAACACCCAAATGAAACATCAAGGCTAGGATCCAACACAACATTCTACAACCTAGAAGAGGGATGCCGTAATCTAGTTGCAGAATATTTGAAGGTAGGTAAATGACGATTTACCAATTCCCACCATGAAAAACAAAATTGAAGTTTAAGTTTTAAATGAATTGAAACTCCTAGATCTTTTCAGATTCATTGAACTTTTCAATGGCATGTTTAATCTCGATTATGCCCTTCAAATTTGCGACTGGGATGCCGAGGATCACAAACAAGGTGTGAATAACCATACGAATCTACATGATGCACTCAATGATACTATCACCTAATCAATGTGCCGGTTAACCACACACGCTCCAATGATCTATGATAAACATCGAGCCACCCTTCACTACCATTGTCAACCCCAAATTAGTGTGTCGGTTAACCACACACGCTCCACTAATGTTTGACAAGGGTACGAAGTGTAATTCCATGGATTAGCATACAATTTCACATTTTGCCTAAAGTAACTATGATTTGGGAATTTGTAAAAGCATTTAGTTACTTTGTACTTCATTATACTTATAATGGAAGGTTTCGTCCTATCCTACCCGTTCGGCTAACGACCCTCCACTAGTCAAGAATGCGGTGGGTAAGAGTGGATACCCATTCAATCGCCATTTTATAGGCAATTTCCTTAAACACCCCTTATAGACCAGCTTCGTGAATGAGGCCTACCAACGGTAAGACTGACTGTTTACTCATATATATATATATATATATATATATATATATATATATATATATATATATATATATATATATATAATATTAGACTTTTAATGTTACATATATATAGTATAGGGTGTATTTTACACTTTTAAAATACTAGGTGGTTCAATTTAATAAATTATACTTTTAATTTAATCAAATGTAAACCAAAACATTATGGATTTATTAACTCTCTTTTAATTATACACTTTAATTAATTAACAAAACCATAAGGGTGTAATTTGAACTTTTCAAAATGCGAGGGTTTTAGAATTTAACATTTCAAATTCAAACTTTTAATCAACTTTTAAATTCCAAAACTTGAGGGCAAGTTTTGAAACTTTTCAAAACATTTGGGATTAGAATTTAAATATTTCAAAATTAACTTTTAATCAAAAAATTTTAATTCCAAAACTTGAGGGCAAGTTTTGAAACTTTTCAAAACATTAGGGTTTAACTATTTAAATTTCAAAAACAAAACATTTAAGTTCAAATTTAAACTATAAAACCTAAAGGGGAAAATTGAAACCTTTTCACAAGATAATTCAAATCTAAATTACAAATAATCAATCTTTATCTAATAAAACAAAAGATTATCTAATTCTTGACAATTATCTTCTATTTTGGTAAGGATAATCACTCAATATCAATAAAAATCGGATCTTATGAATTAAAAACGTTTATGGTAAGTATCCCAAGCCAAAACAACAATAAAATCGCCAAAAAACGCTGCCAGACTCTCTGACTCGTCGAGTCAGAACTGGACTCGTCGAGTACCCAGTGGACTCGGCGAGTTCAGTCATGGACTCGGCGAGTCCAACCCCAAAATTCAAAAAAAAAATCGTTTTTCAGCCAATTTTCGATCAAGCAAGCATCAAATTCACTAACAAACAGCCCTAGGCTCTGATACCACTGATGGGTTTCGAGCAGTACATCAATCCTATGGTGTACATGCAAACCCTAATAGCTTTGGATCTAGTTTGTCTAATGAACATGCAATTGATAATCCAAAGCCATAAACCCTAGATCTATCATATAAGAACTGAAATAAGGGTTTAGTAATTACCTTTGATTGTTATATAGCAATAACAATCAATCCTTGCTTTGATTGGCTTCAGAAAGCTTAGTGCCTCAAGCGTTGCACCTCTAATGGAGTCACAAACACCACTAAGCAACTTGGATGAAGAGGGAAGAGAGAGGAGGCACCAAAAACGGATGGAAACCCTAAAGGAACACTTAGCCACGTTTTTGGGGGCATAGGGGGCCTTTATATACATGTAGGCTATTAGGGTTTACAACTAGGAAACCCTAATCTGGCTGCTTAAGCCCTAAGCAGCCCATGGACTCCTTTAACATATCCCTTGGACGAATTCCTTATGGGCTTCCCATAGAATTCGTCCAACCTATATATTATTAGGTGATCCATAGCCCAATAGTAATTATCTTATAATTACAACTCCAGTCCCCTAAGTTTAATTAATCACTTTTAGCCACAAAATTAATTCTTAATTAATTCTTGACTAATATTAATTAAACATTATGATCTCTCCTTTAATATATTATTCTCATAATATATTAATAAATCATAATTAATCCTTTCTCTCCTTAATTCATCCTACATATTTCTATGGTGAAGGCAACCCAAAAGGACCATGCTCATAATCGGGTCAAGTACATACCAAAATAGTTATGCACTTAGACACTAATCCAACAATAAGATCCTAACTGTATACAATTTTAAAGGCATACATGTAGTAGTTACTAATACCAATAATCATTCTCATTCTAGCATGGCATCAAATATTCCCAAGGCTACAAGCACCACACATCAGGCCAACCTATTGCTGACTACTCAGCACTAGCATGCAAGTCTACCAGCTCATACAACATATACAGGCATCTCCCCTAGCCCTAACTAGCATGCGATTCACAGATTGATAAACCAAGTCATAACAGACAACATATGTAGGTATTCTGGGGAAACTTACTTGAGCTCGATTGATTGCATGCACCACACCCTTTCTTGTCTTATAAATTCTTTACTTAAAAACATATTTCTTTTGAAAACTTTACAGATCCTCAGCTTTAGTTCAGACTCACCCGAAAGTATGTCTGAATCCCTCACACCAAGGTTCTGATACCAACTTGTAACAACCCAAAAATCAAGGGTAAAATTTTCATTTTTAGTATAGCTAAAACATTGATACCATTTATCCCAAACATTTTAAATCATCATTAAGTAAAACATATATCAGAGTTCATCCCAAAATCATTCGTTGCAGAATTCATAGTTGTGTGCACTGCGATCAATCCGAGCCCTTCCTTTCCAAAATGATGATACCTGAAACCATAAACAAACCTATAAGCACGAAGCTTAGTGAGTTCCCCAGAGCATACCACATAATCCACATAATCACATAATCCGTATCAGCTATAACATCACATAATCCATATCAATCACATAAGCCATGCATACATAAACCTGTGAGGATGCCGTGGGCTCCCCCCAGGGTCTTACACCTTCGTGTCATGGGCTACCCCACATGGTCTTTACCTGGGAATGCCATGGGCTACCCCACATGGTCTTATATCAAATTGTCACGGGCTCCCCCCGGGGTCTTCCATGCAATAACATACATAATCACATAACATGTCATACATCACATAAACAACTAGTATAACACATACCGCATAAACAACTAGTATAACACATACCGCATAAACAACTAGTTTACTGAATATCACATAAACAATGCATATAAACACATAAGGATGCCGTGGGCTCCCCCCCAGGGTCTTACTCCACGATGTTATGGGCTCCCCCACATGGTCTTACACCTAAGTGTCATGGGCTACCCCGCATGGTCTTTACTTGGGAATGTCATGGGCTCCCCCACATGGTCTTAAGGTCTACCCTAAGAGTCATTTATCCTACATTCGTTCATTCCGAAGTCCATTGCTTCCAGGGTTTATATGATAAGCACTAACTCCATATCTACCGGTGTTTATCTAATAGGTACTAAGTCCATAGCTACCAACGTTTATCTAACATGTAATAAGTCCATAGCTACCAACATTTATTCAATAGGCACTAAGTCCATAGCTGTCGATGTTATTTGTTAGGCACTAAGTCTATAGCTGCCAATGTTCATTCATATCATCTTTCATCTCTCATCATTCATCTACCCATGTTTTACCCAACATATTCGTAGATATAAAATACATATACAGTTTAAATTATTTAAAACATGTATAAAATCGTTCATCCAGCATAGATAACAAGTATACAGATAATATGCACACATAGCACGTGATTTATATAAAATACTTCATATCTATGTGTAAGATGAAAGTAACTATGCACTCACTTGTTAAAGTGATGATTCCAAACTCGGGAAACGCTTCACTTTTAACGATTCTATTTTCCTTCGACGAAACTTAGCATTATTATCGCTGAATTTTAGTCTAATATTTACCGTGACTAATTATTAGTCTTAGCATTATTATTATTATATAAGCGTTTAAAAGATATTTTCCAACCACTATGTACAGACAGGGGCAGACATAAAACACCGGAGGGCAGGACCATTTTGGCATATAGCACTTCTGAAATCCAACAACCATATGCGGCTCTTTAAACCAGATTCCCTGTACCGCGAGTAGTTAAAAAGATATTATAACGACACTTATATAACCCATAATAATAGCTCAAATAATTATTATAAGGTCCTAATAACGTTACTATATTTAAATAAAAGTTATATTAAAAATTAGGTAGGCGTATCTTACCTACGAGGGGGTTTGGCTAGAAGCCGGGCTCTGCAGGGGCAGGACTTCCGAGCCGAAAGCTCTTTTTCTCGGAGCCGTCGAGCGCTCCAGGGCTTTCTTCTAGCGCTAGGGGAGTTTTTTTTTGGGAGGTTTAGAGAGAGTGTAGAGAGAAGAAAGAATGAGAAAGGTGTGAAGAAAATGAGGATGGAAGGGGTTGTATTTATAGGGTGAAATATGGCTGAAATTGGTGCCACATGTCACCATCTAGTGGCAAGTCTTGGGGAGAAAGCAATGGTCAAGATTGTGCCACATCACCCATTTTTGCACAACACACTTCCGACTTCTAAAATCCGTAACTTTCGCATACGAGCTCCGTTTTTGACGTTCTTTATATCCACGCATAGGTAAAAATAAGGTCTACAATTTTCCTTTTGACTCCGTCGGCTAATTCTCGACTGATCTTAACTTTAACAGTAGAAGGTGACTACACTATTAAATGTCTGCGTAAAATTCATAACTTCTACATACGGACTCCGTTTTCGTCTGTCTTTTTGTCGTTGAGTTACTATTAATGAGATCTTCAATTTTAATTTAGGTCGTGTTGGCCAAAAACCGCTCGATCTAAAATTCGAGTTTCGGGTCGTGCACTGCTAGGCCAAATCTTAGAAAGATCATAACTTCCTCATACGAAGTCAGATTTGGGCGTTCTTTTTATGCACGCTCTCGGTTTAACGTATACTACAACTTTTGTTTAGATCACTAAGTCCAAAAATTCCTCTATCGTAAATTCACTATTTATGTCGCGTAGTGCCGTGCTGGTTTTGCCGTAAAACTTCGACTTGCCATAACTTCTTCGTTATAACTCGGATTTCGGCATTCTTTATATGTACGGAACCCTTGTAACATATACTACCACTTGGTTAAGATTATTCCTTCTAAATAATCTTCGATCAAAAACTCATCTTTGATGCTTATTGTCTCTAAATTGATTAGCCCGAATCTGCGGGCGTTACATACCCCACATGGTCTTTCATGCAAGTATCACATAGACAAACAACATAGCATATAACATATAACTAACTGGCATACCACATATCTCTACATCAACTAGTGTACCACATAATACAAAATGGGTCGGCCTTGGTGCCTTCGACCCATTGGTATGGTGAGGAGACTCACCTCGCACTATTGAAGTCCCGCGGATGAACTTCCAACTGTTGGGTTACAAATTCCCGAACTGCCAACATCAAATAATACCCAATTAATAATTGGGTTCCAATGCATAAACATAACTCCATACTTAGGGTAAAATACTACTTTACCCTAACTCAGCTTTATTCAGTCCAAGGCCCAATCCAAAGGCCTAAAGGTCAAACCATGGACCAAATCCCAACATATGGCCCAATTTTCCAAATTGGGCCCCACCTTTACATGGTCTCATTTAAAGGCCCAACCATTTAGTCCAGTCCAAACATTTGACATTTCTAATGGCCCAATATCTCATAATCATAAAGGCCCAATTATGGCCCATCTATGGCCCAATTTTCCAAATTGGGCCTAAACCTTCACATGGTCTTACCCTAAAGCCCATTAATTTTTTATAGTCCATATAATTGTTCTTGGATGTCCCATCAATATCCCAATCACCAAATCCCAATAGAAAGGCCCAACTCAAAGTCCAAGCGAAATTAGGGTTTCATATAAAATGACAATTAGGGTTAAGTGTTTCTCACTTAACCCATTAAGGACTTAATCCATTACGCCCGTCACTCTTCTAAATAAATCATATGGTGTGATTGTGCTTAATAGACAATTCCATTCCAATGGCCCAAAAGTGGGTCCCGATAAGTCCAAGCCCATAAATCCAATATTAGGGTTTTCAATCCCATCTTAGCCCAAAAGGCCGAATAGCTAGGTCTTTTGATCAATAAGGGTTAATTAGGCCCATTAGGGTTCTAGTCCTTTTGTCCAAACATCCCCGACGAGTCACAATACAAACAAGGCACACCGCCACCCGACACGGTGGTCGGTGGCGGTAGCCACCACCCTACGGTGGTGGTTTTCAGTTTTCTTTTCATTATTCCAAATTCTAATTATATTTTACAAGGCTAAATCTCAATTAACCACACACAAACACACTAAACTAAACACACACACACAGCCACCCTAGTGGTGGCCGGCGGTGGTACGTGGTGGCAGCCACCACCTCACGGTGGTGGTGGGTTTTCCGGTCGTATACTTTGCAAACAACTTCAAAAACTGTAACATCCATAAAATTCGAGCCAATTTAAAACTTTTTAAAACATTTAAGACCGTTAAGTTACTACAGTTTACTTTCAAATTAATTTAAACATTAGAGTACCCCCAGAATCAATCATGAAAATGTAAGGAGGTGCAGGATTACGCCTTCGCCTTCCCGCGATCATCAGAATACCTGAAACAATAATCGATAAATGTAAGCTCAAAGGCTTAGTGGGTTACCCCCAAAATACCAACTCCATACAGATATAACCATATCATATAAACACGCCTTCGCCTTCCCGCGATCATCAGAATACCTGAAACAATAATCGATAAATGTAAGCTCGAAGGCTTAGTGAGTTACCCCCAAAATACCAATGTCATACAGATATAACCATATCATATAAACATATAAGCAAACAACATGCATAATGAGCCTTCAGCCTGACTGGACCGCCTCGCAGGCCTTCAGCCTATCTTGACCGCTCTCCGAGCCTTCGACACGTCTGGACCGCCTCGCAGGGCCTACAGCCTATCCGGACCGCTCGTCGGGCCTTCAGTCTGACTGACATGCCCTCATGGGCCTGTAGTCTATCCGGACCGCCCTGGGTATATTTGCCTTCATCACAAAGCAGGTCCGCCTCAACCCAACCCCCAATCAGACAACATGTGCACATAATATCATACGTTGGCATATTTAACAGTCAAACCGATCTAACAGATCATCAATCATAGCAACATCCTATAACCAGGATACAGACCTAACCAGTCACTAACATAGCATCATCATATATACCAGGATACCGACCTAACCAGGTCACTAAGAATAACACCATCCTAACTACCAGGATGTAAATCAGTAAGCATATCATGAAATAACCCGGATACAAATCCGATAAGAGCCTGCATTGGTGCCTTAGAACCTGTTGATATAGTGAGGAGAACTCACTTGACACTGCTGAAGTCCCGCAGATAAAACTACAGCTGCTAGTTGACAGATTCCCGAACTGTCAACATCAAACAATACCCAATTAGTAATTAGGTTCCAAGCCCAAAGTCCAACTCACACTCCAAAGGCCCAAAAGTCAAGTAATGGGGCAAAGCCCAATATATGGCCCAATTTTCCAAATTGGGCCCAGACCTCTACATGGTCTTTCCTTAAGGCCCATTCAATTATTCTAGTCCAATCTCTTGGTATTCCCATGGCCTAATATCACGAAATGATAAAGGCTCGATTATGGCCCATCTATGGCCTAATTTTCCAAATTGAGCCCAAGTCTCTCACATGGGCCTTATCCTAAAACCCATACAATTATTTAGTCCATTTACTTATTCTTGGAAAGCCCATTAATAGTTCAATCACCAAAGCCCAATAGAAAGGCCCAACTCAAGGCCCAAGTGAAATTAGGGTTTCCACATGAAATGACGATTAGGGTTAAGTGTTCCTACTTAACCCATTAGGGACTTAACCCATTAAGGACTTAATTCATTAAGTCCATTATTGCCTTAGGTTAATTTGACCATGATTATAATTTAATATTTTAAGTTTAATAATTAATTCAAGTACGAGTCCCGATCAATCCCAAAATTAGGGTTTCATGGCACTAGAGTTTTCCAAACCCTAATTAGGGTTTTCCAACCCAATTGCTATCCCATTAAGCAAATGGTTGGGCTTTTGAGTCCATTAGGGCTTCCTTGGGCCCATTAGGGTTCTTTGGGCCCACTATGGTTTCATTGGGCCCACTAGGTTTTTATTGGGCCCATTTTGTCCAAATATCCCAAACGAGTCCAAAAATGAAAACGAGGCACACCGCCACCTGACACGGCGGCAGGAGGCGGCAGCCACCACCTTACGGTGGTGGTTTAGAGTTTTCATGATTATTCCAATTACATATTACAAAGATACACACACACACTAATCTAATAAACACACACACACACAACCGCACCATGGCGGCAGGCGGTGATCGGAGGTGGCAGCTACCACCTTACGGTGGTGGTAATGGCTCACTTTCATCCCATAATACACAACACACACACACATACTTAATGAATTACAATAACATTACACACACGCACACCTAAATACTTATCAAAACACGCACGCAACCACCTTCCACAGTGGCTGGTGGTGACGGAAACGGCAGTAGTCGGCGGTGACACAAAAGAAGGGAAGCAGCGGCAACAGCTTCGCGATTCCAAGGACTCGATCACCATTCCACGGCGGCATGCGGTGGCCGAGAGCGTTGTGACATCCGCCTAAAATGGATTCGGGTCAACCCAACCTAATTGGAAATTTAATAAACCCTACTCAAGATTACTTGACGCTAATAGGATCAAAACCCACACACTACGATATAAATTGATGTTAATAGCAACATAGTATAGTACAACGTTATAACTATAATCAAATTAAATTTTGATACCATATTAAAATCAAATCAAAGTATAATGCTCTAATTAAATTAAAAGAATCAAACTTGAATGATATAATTAAACTTCAAATCAAAGTAGATTGTTATAATCAAATAATAACCTATCTTTTATAAAACTCCATTTTTATAAACTTTCCATTAAATTTTATAAAACTCTATTTTTATAAACTTTACTTTAAATTTTATAAAACTCTTATATTAATTATGTAAAAGATGCTTGTGTTAGAGGGAAATTATGAAGGCCACCAAAAGCAAAAAGATTATTCCCATGGTCTCCCACTCACACCTCCCATCCACTTTCCTTTCCTTTTTCTCCCAACATATTATTCTCTTCACCACTTAAACCTTCTCTATTCTATCTCTCACTCTCAATCTCGAAATTCATCCAAGAGATACTCATATTCCAGCCAAGAACAATCTATTATACTCAAATCTTCATCCCTCTTGAAGCATTCATCAAGGTATGTTGTTAAAAGTTTCAAATTCATACAAGAAACAAATTAAATCCACCAAACTATCTAAAACTCATTTTATGCATAAACCTGATTTTTCTCAGAATCCCCTCAATAAAATAAGAAGTTCTGGAAATTTTCAGAAAATAACTTATTTTTATTGAATTACTATAATTATTGCAATAAAGTAGGGCAATAATTCACATAAAATACTTTTTGCATTCAATAAATTCTGAGAAAATTCTGGGATGACCAATATATTGATTAAACATAATTTATGAAGTTTCATGCATTTATATTACTGTTTACTATTATTTATGATTTTATTGATTAATTAATAAGGAAATATATAAAAAATACTTCCCATAGTCACAAATATCCGAAACTTATACACTGGACTCTATATCATGTTATATAACTATGGTTAATTTTACAGAATTTTTGGGAATCATTTATTATTTTTCCCGAATTTTGTTGTTGTTTAATCATAAAAGTATTAAATAAATACTAAAACAGTTCAGAAAAATATAAAAATTTTACAGTAATTAATATTGTATGAAATAATGATTTCCTATTAATTTCATAATTTTTCAATACTGTTTACTATTTAAAACCATTTTCCTAAATATTTAAGCATGTAAAAATGCATTTTAATGATTATTTCATATAAATAATTGTTAAAATCTGTAAATAATTATAATTGGGCAAGTTATTATTTTAACAAGAAATTATTAAAATCTGGCCTAAATTGAAAATATAAATTAATTATGCAAAGTAATTAATTCAATTTAAAATTCATTTAACAAATGAATACCTTAATATTCTAATCAAAATGAATTATTGTTAATTCATCTAATATAAGAATATGTGTCTAATTATTTGTATTAGTACTCTATTCTCGTTTAGCAGTTCCTAAACCAAAACTATTAATTATATTAGGTTCTACGACATTTTGACCCGAACCGTCTATCGTACGACACACGCATTTCGTTTTGGGACTAATGTGAGTAATCTACCCCATATTTTATAATTTTCAATACTTTTGGAGTGTATCATGTGGTTCTAATATGTTCCAACTTCATTTTATTGTTTTATCACAATTGAGACATTGTTGGGACATTTATACGTGAGTCATTAATTGTATAACTATTGTCTGTTTACGCTACATGTACTTGTAGTGCGTTATCATTTTTAGTCTAATCTCCATGACTATGCCCATATTCTTGAGGTACGTTATGGACAATAATAGCGCTATTGGGTTGACCACCCCGCCTTGGGACGCTAAGGTGATTGATCGCACGTGGTTGAGTGTGTTTGATGATGAGATGCTCCATCCTATATATATATATATATATATATATATATATATATATATATATATATATATATATATATATATATATATATATATATAGGGTGAGGACTTATTGTTGTTGTTATCATTTGTTAATCAATTTTTGATTTATAAACCGTTATCTCAATTACAATTGTTTGCCGACTTCAAAAGAAAACAAATTTCAAATTATAAATGTTTCAACTCTACAATTTTCTCTACTAAAATTAGATTACTCACCAACTCTCGTAGTTGACCTGTTTTTACCCATGATGCAGATTTGAAGAATGAAGATTGATGAAAAATAGGTTGTGCCTTAGAAATCCACAAGACAATTTAAATTTGATGTAATAAATGTTGTTCGTATTTGGATTTGTATTTGTATGTTGTGGATCTTGTTTGCATACTTAGTACTTAATTGAATCTAATCATATTATAACATAGTTGTCATGAGACTTTGAACAATATATCACGTCTTGATCGATTCCGACAAGGATCGGGGTGTGACAGATTGGTATCAGAGCCCTTGACTATAGGGAATTAGGTTAATTGCATTGACCTAGTCTATAGCCTCTAGGGTCCTCTCGTATGCTAGTTTATAAAATGCACACACAACTGCATGCAATTCGCACTTAGAAACTCCTAGGAATACCTTTGTGTGTTAATTGCTCCCTTATGTGCATACGTATTACTCCTGACACTTATATGTGTGCATACACTTGTGAATGTTCTCCTCTTTCTCTGAAAATCATACACATATTCAAGTAGTTTTGTATATACATATATATTCCTTAGAGCTCATAGGAAATTCAAAGTCATCCACTCTAGTTGGGTAGGATCATAGTAATGGACGCGTAGTAACTGGAAGGGGGAGGTGCCGGTAGCCCGAAAGTCCTGACTAGGTAAGCATTCGTATACATCCCAATCAACCGAGGGACCAGTTTGCTTACCTGGGGACCAAAGGCGAGAGTTCCCAAACCTATAGGCCAAAGCGCGTCATTCACATTACTTTTGAGCCATCAAAATACCCGACCTTATCAAACGTATCCGAAAGGATACACTCCAAAATGGCCAACTCATTGGACTATTAAGTTCCCTAATGGGCCTAGAAGTGGGAAAGACATGTGAAAACTTAGTTTTGTGGGGGCCCACACAAGTGCTACATGTTTCACATTTAGTAACCATGGAAAGCCCAAAAGGTGCCCAACACTCCTAACCATGGCCCAACAAGTGTTTTACAATTATTTTACCCAACAATGTCTAAAAACTTTATTTCCATAATCAATTTACAAATAACTCACAAGTCCATATGCGTGTTTCTCGTAGATGGCATTACGACCCCCATACGCTGCTCGCAACAACCGAAGGCTAGCTGCCCTTATCGCCAAGGAGGTAGCAAACGTCATCCCAACAATTGCAAACCAACTTCATTCTCTTCAGCCACAAGCTCCAGCAACCACTCCTCGTTGCTCGTTCAAGCACTTTCGTGACTGCAATCCGCCTTACTTCAAAGGCATCGATGGTGCCACCGCACTCCTCACATGGATTGAAGAAATGGAGAGTACTTTCATCCATAGCGAGTGTCCTGAGGACCTGATGGTCCGTCATGCTACAGGGTGCCTCCTAGGTCATGCTCTCTCATGGTGGAACCTAGAAAAACGGGCAAAGGGAGAGGCTGTTGCCTTGGGAATGACCTGGTCAAAACTAAAAGAACGCATGATGGAGAAGTTCTGCCCTGACAGCGAATTGCAAACTCTCGAGGATGAATTCTGGAATCTGAAACAGGAGGGAGGCGACAACGCGACCTACACCAATAGATTCCATGATCTCTCGAGACTCCTACCTCACATGGTTCAACCTATGAAAACTGCAATACGCCGCTACATCAAAGGGTTACCACGCCAGATCCGTGATTCGGTGACCAGCGGCATGCCATCTACCCTAGAATCCGCCATTGAAATAGCAGGTCAACTCAACGAGGACAATATGAACGATGGTGTCCTCCCACGCAAGGGTTCAAAGATGTCAACTGAAAAGCCGACCCCTTAGACCCCCCTAATTGTCAAGTCCGACTTCTCCCACTGACATGACAAAAAGAAGCGGAAAAGTCATCACCACAACCATGCTGTTGTTACCCCTGGTACTCCTATCACCCAAGTCACCCCACAAGCCCAACCGAATAAAAAGCCGTATACCGGACCTCACCCCCTCTGTAACCACTGTAACTATCACCATATGACCACTAGCCCGTGTCGCCTCTGTACGAATTGTGGTCGCTATGGCCACTTGGCGGACACATGTCGTGCACCAAAAACTCAGCGACCACTCTATCTACCCTCAAATCAGCAAACACAAACCCGATATCCAACTGGAACATGCTTCAACTGTGGTGACCCCACCCATTTCAGAAACGCGTGTCCTAGGCTAGTCAATATCATCAACACCCAAGCCCAGGCAAATCCAATAATGCAGGTTCCAGCTCCCAAAGGCCGAGCCTTTGTCATTACCGCAACCCAAGCAAAGACCGATAACAAGGTCGTAAATGGTACGTTTCTCATAAATGACTGCTACGCGTCAGTACTTTTTGATTCAGGTGCCGATAAAAGTTTTGTGTCTTTGGAATTTGAGCCCACACTTCACACATCTCGCACGATTCTTGATGAGTACTTTACCGTAGAAGTCGCCGATGGAAAATACGTTTCACTCAATGCAGTCATCCAAGATTGCACTTTCGATTTTTGCGGTCATAAATTTTCTGTCAATTTAGTTCCTATGGAACTTGGTAGCTTCGACATCATAGTAGGAATGGACTGGCTATCCCAAAACCATGCTGAAATAGTATGTTACGATAAGTTCATTCGTATTCCTCTCGCCGACGGTCAAAGTCTTCGTATTTATGGCGAGACTCATTCGAAAAAGCTTAGTCTTATGTCATGTACTCAAGCTCGATCATATCTACGAAAAGAATATATGGCTTTCTTAGCCCATGTGGTGGAAACAAAGGTCAAAGAAAAGAAGATCGAAGATATTCCGATAGTATGAGACTTTCCCGACATCTTTCCTGATGATGTATCTGGACTCCCTCCAGTACGTGAGCTAGAGTTCCGCATCGAACTTGTTCCTGAGGCTACTCCCATAGCCAAGTCTCCATATCGGTTGGCTCCAACCGAGATGCAAGAATTGGCAAGTCAGCTCCAAGAATTAACCGATAAGGGATTTATCCGCCCTAGTACTTCACCCTGGGGAGCCCCGGTTCTCTTCATCAAAAAGAAAGATGGTTCGTTTCGTATGTGTATCGATTATCGGGAGTTAAATAAATTAACCATCAAGAACCGTTATCCGTTACCTCGGATCGACGACCTTTTTGATCAGCTTCAAGGAGCTTCATGCTTCTCCAAAATTGACCTTCGCTCGGGTTATCACCAACTTCGAGTACGGGAAGAAGACATCCCCAAAACCGCTTTCCGAACCCGCTATGGTCATTACGAGTTCACTGTTATGCCTTTCGGCCTAACAAATGCCCCTGCCGTATTCATGGACTTGATGAATCAGGTATTTAAACCTTATCTCGACCGTTTTGTTATCGTCTTTATTGATGACATCCTCATTTACTCCAAGACAAAGGCAGAGCATGAAAGACACCTTCGCCAAACTCTCCAAACGTTGCAAGGAAATCGGCTCTACGCCAAATTTTCGAAATGCGAGTTTTGGTTAAATGAGGTACAATTCCTTGGTCATATTGTAAGTGACAAGGGTATTTTAGTCGATCCCGCAAAAGTTGAAGCAGTCCAGAATTGGAAAGCCCCACGTACCCCCAAGGAAATTCGGTCCTTCCTCGGTTTAGCCGGTTATTACCGGCGTTTCATTTCAAATTTCTCAAAGATTGCTTTACCGCTTACTTCTCTCACTTGCAAGGGTACACCATTTGATTGGGGACCCAAGCAGGAATACGCTTTCCAAACCCTTAAACAAAGTTTGTGTAACGCTCCGATTCTTACACTCCCTGAAGGATCCGAAGATTTCGTGGTATTCTGCGATGCCTCCAATCTCGGTCTAGGTTGTGTTTTGATGCAAAAGGGAAAGGTTATAGCTTACGCATCACGACAACTCAAAATCCACGAAAGAAATTATACGACTCATGATTTGGAGCTCGGTGCCGTGGTTTTCGCTCTTAAAATTTGGAGGCATTACCTTTACGGCACTAAATGCGTAATTTTCACCGACCACAAGAGCTTGCAACATATTCTTAATCAAAAGGAACTCAATATGAGGCAAAGACGATGGGTCGAGCTCCTAAATGATTACGAGTGTGAAATACGCTATCATCCGGGCAAGGAAAACGTCATAGCCGACGCGTTAAGCCGAAAAGAACATGCCTATGCATTTCATCTAATATGTTCTCCTATCTTGTCCAATCTCAGCGACCGAATTCGAGGAGCCCAACACTCGACAATTACCGAAAATGACATGCCCACGGGAATTAATGGGGAGTTGGAAACTAAATCTGATGGTATTTTCTATTATCAAGATCGCATCTGGATCCCAGATCGTGACAATCTTCGTATATTCATGATGGAAGAAATCCATAAAACCCGATATTCCATTCATCCGGGCACTGACAAGATGTATCATGGCCTGAGAACCAATTATTGGTGGTCGGGAATGAAAAAGGATATTGCCTTATTCGTGGCCAAATGTCTTACATGTTCCAGGGTCAAAGTAGAACATCAACGACCTTCTGGACTATTGGTCCAACCAGAAATCCCCAGGTGGAAATGGGAAGCGATCGCCATGGATTTCGTAACCAAACTTCCCCGTACCCTAAAAGGACACGACAGCATTTCGATAATCATTGACCGTTTGACCAAATCCGCTCATTTCCTTCCCATCCGTGAAAATTTCAAAGTCGAAAAACTTGCTCGGATTTACATCAACGAGATAGTTAGTCGGCATGGCATTCCTCTCAGCATCATTTCAGATCGTGATGGGAGATTTCTCTCTCGGTTTTGGCAATCACTTCAAACAGCCATGGGAACCCGCCTCGATCTCAGTACCGCCTATCATCCTCAGACCGATGGTCAATCTGAGAGGACAATTCAAACACTCGAAGATATGTTGAGGGCGTGTGTCTTGGATTTCGGAGGAAACTGGGACTCTCATTTACCGTTGGTGGAATTCTCCTATAATAACAGTTATCATTCTAGCATCAAGATGCCACCATTTGAGGCATTGTATGGCCGTAAATGCCGATCTCCTATTTGCTGGCATGAAATTGGTGAGTCCCACATGATTCGCGCAACAGTGGATTCTCCAATCGTTGGTCCTGAGCTTATCTAGGAAACAACCGACAAAATCACTCAGATTCGCGATAACCTTCTCGCAGCTCATAACCGACAAAAGAGTTATGCCGACAAGCGACGCAAACCGCTTGAATTTACCCTGGGTGACATGGTCATGTTAAAAGTGTCCCCATGGAAAGGTGTGGTTCGATTTGGACACATGAAATGACGATTAGGGTTAAGTGTTCCTACTTAACCCATTAGGGACTTAACCTATTAAGGACTTAATTCATTAAGTCCATTATTGCCTTAGGTTAATTTGACCATGATTATAATTTAATATTTTAAGTTTAATAATTAATTCAAGTACGAGTCCCGATCAATCCCAAAATTAGGGTTTCATGGCACTAGAGTTTTCCAAACCCTAATTAGGGTTTTCCAACCCAATTGCTATCCCATTAAGCAAATGGTTGGGCTTTTGAGTCCATTAGGGCTTCCTTGGGCCCATTAGGGTTCTTTGGGCCCACTATGGTTTCATTGGGCCCACTAGGGTTTCATTGGGCCCATTTTGTCCAAATATCCCAAACGAGTCCAAAAATGAAAACGAGGCACACCGCCACCTGACACGGCGGCAGGAGGCGGCAGCCACCACCTTACGGTGGTGGTTTAGAGTTTTCATGATTATTCCAATTACATATTACAAAGATACACACACACTAATCTAATAAACACACACACACACACACACAACCGCACCATGGCGGCAGGCGGTGATCGGAGGTGGCAGCTACCACCTTACGGTGGTGGTGGTGGCTCACTTTCATCCCATAATACACAACACAGACACATACTTAATGCATTACAATAACATTACACACACGCGCACCTAAATACTTATCAAAACACGCACGCAGCCACCTTCCACAGTGGCTGGTGGTGATGGAAACGGCAGTAGTCGGCGGTGACACAAAAGAAGGGAAGCAGCGGCAACAGCTTCGCGATTCCATGGACTCGATCACCATTCCACGGCGGCATGCGGTGGCCGAGAGCGTTGTGACATCCGCCTAAAATGGATTCGGGTCAACCCAACCCAATTGGAAATTTAATAAACCCTACTCAAGATTACTTGACGCTAATAGGATCAAAAACCACACACTACGATATAAATTGATGTTAATAGCAACATAGTATAGTACAACGTTATAACTATAATCAAAGTAAATTTTGATACCATATTAAAATCAAATCAAAGTATAATGCTCTAATTAAATTAAAAGAATCAAACTTGAATGATATAATTAAACTTCAAATCAAAGTAGATTGTTATAATCAAATAATAACCTATCTTTTATAAAACTCCATTTTTATAAACTTTCCATTAAATTTTATAAAACTCTATTTTTATAAACTTTACTTTAAATTTTATAAAACTCTTATATTAATTATGTAAAAGATGCTTGTGTTAGTGGGAAATTATGAAGGCCACCAAAAGCAAAAAGATTATTCCCATGGTCTCCCACTCACACCTCCCATCCACTTTCCTTTCATTTTTCTCCCAACATATTATTCTCTTCACCACTTAAACCTTCTCTATTCTATCTCTCACTCTCAATCTCGAAATTCATCCAAGAGATACTCATATTCTAGCCAAGAACAATCTATTATACTCAAATCTTCATCCCTCTTGAAGCATTCATCAAGGTATGTTGTTAAAAGTTTCAAATTCATACAAGAAAAAAATTAAATCCACCAAACTATCTAAAACTCATTTTATGCATAAACTTGATTTTTCTCAGAATCCCTTCAATAAAATAAGAAGTTCTGGAAATTTTCAGAAAATAACTTATTTTTATTGAATTACTATAATTATTGCAATAAAATAGGGCAATAATTCACATAAAATACTTTTTGCATTCAATAAATTCTGAGAAAATTCTGGGATGACCAATATATTGATTAAACATAATTTATGAAGTTTCATGCATTTATATTACTGTTTACTATTATTTATGATTTTATTGATTAAATAATAAGGAAATATATAAAAAATACTTCCCATAGTCACAAATATCCGAAACTTATACACTGGACTCTATATCATGTTATAAAACTATGGTTAATTTTACAGAATTTTTGGGAATCATTTATTATTTTTCCCGAATTTTGTTGTTGTTTAATCATTAAAGTATTAAATAAATACTAAAACAGTTCAGAAAAATATAAAAATTTTACAGTAATTAATATTGTATGAAATAATGATTTCCTAATAATTTCATAATTTTTCAATACTGTTTACTATTTAAAACCATTTTCCTAAATATTTAAGCATGTAAAAATGCATTTTAATGATTATTTCATATAAATAATTGTTAAAATCTGTAAATAATTATAATTGGGCAAGTTATTATTTTAATAAGAAATTATTAAAATCTGGCCTAAATTGAAAATATAAATTAATTATGCAAAGTAATTAATTCAATTTAAAATTCATTTAACAAATGAATACCTTAATATTCTAATCAAAATGAATTATTGTTAATTCATCTAATATAAGAATATGTGTCTAATTATTTGTATTAGTACTCTATTCTCGTTTAGCAGTTCCTAAACCAAAACTATTAATTATATTAGGTTCTACGACATTTTGACCCGAACCGTCTATCGTACGACACACGCATTTCGTTTTGGGACTAATGTGAGTAATCTACCCCATATTTTATAATTTTCAATACTTTTGGGGTGTATCATGTGGTTCTAATATGTTCCAACTTCATTTTATTGTTTTATCACAATTGAGACATTGTTGGGACATTTATACGTGAGTCATTAATTGTATAACTATTGTTTGTTTACGCTACATGTACTTGTAGTGCATTATCATTTTTAGTCTAATCTCCATGACTATGCCCGTATTCTTGAGGTACGCTATGGACAATAATAGCGCTATTGGGTTGACCACCCTGCCTTGGGACGCTAAGGTGATTGATCGCACGTGGTTGAGTGTGTTTGATGATGAGATGCTCCATCCTATATATATTTATATATATATATATATATATATATATATATATATATACATATGTATATATAGGGTGAGGACTTATTGTTGTTGTTATCATTTGTTAATCAATTTTTGATTTATAAACCGTTATCTCAATTACAATTGTTTGCCGACTTCAAAAGAAAACAAATTTCAAATTATAAATGTTTCAACTCTACAATTTTCTCTACTAAAATTAGATTACTCACCAACTCTCGTAGTTGACCTGTTTTTACCCATGATGCAGATTTGAAGAATGAAGATTGATGAAAAATAAGTTGTGCCTTAGAAATCCACAAGACAATTTAAATTTGATGTAATAAATGTTGTT
Source organism: Lactuca virosa (assembly GCF_052849685.1). Classification (NCBI taxonomy): domain Eukaryota; kingdom Viridiplantae; phylum Streptophyta; class Magnoliopsida; order Asterales; family Asteraceae; genus Lactuca; species Lactuca virosa. The sequence continues at coordinate 102,959,195 of NC_136428.1, read as the reverse complement.
CGTATTTGGATTTGTATTTGTATGTTGTGGATCTTGTTTGCATACTTAGTACTTAATTGAATCTAATCATATTATAACATAGTTGTCATGAGACTTTGAACAATATATCACGCCTTGATCGATTCCGACAAGGATCGGGGTGTGACAAGCGTCAGCCACCAATCGGCAGTGGTGAGGCAGCCATCGGGAAGGAAAGAAGAGGGGAGAAGGTGGTTCGAATTCACCGGGTACAACAACAGCGACGGCGGCGAAGTGACGCATACACGCGTCCCGCCGGCAGCTCCGCCATCAACAACCATGGCAGCACACTTCGTCGGCATCCATGGGAAGAGGTAGCGGGGAAGACCAGAGGAAGGGTCGGAACAACAGCATCGGCAGCCACACCACCATTGTGGCTTTGTCTTCATAGAAATGGTGTAGCGGCGACCGGAGATAAGGTACCACTACACCCTACAAACATTGTCGGTCTTGGTAGCCCTCGTCGGTCTTGGTAGCCCTCGTCGTGAAGAAGAGAGAACCACCGGTGGTCTTCGTCGATCGGGAAAAACGAAAGGAAAGGGGGGTGTTGATGGCTGGAGGGTGGTGAGGGAGTGGGGTGACGACCGAATCTCACTTAGGGTTAGGGTTTGGAGGTGTAACAGTTAAATACCCGATCCTTAGACAACTTCATTCCATAATGGCAGGAATGGCCCCTCTCCAACAAACTCTTTTCGAAATAACTCCCTTATTTACCCATTAGGCCCCTCTCCAACAAACTCATTTTTATTACTCAATTAATTCATAAGTTATAAGAAATAAAAAGTTTTGGAAGTTTACAAAACTTGCCCTCAAGTTTTGGAACATGTAAAGTCTTGATTAAAACTTTAGTTCCAACCCTTAGAATTTTAAAAGTTAAAATTCAACCCTTATACTTTATAATATTATAAGTTACTAATATATATATGTATAACGACAAGTCGTCTTACCGCTAGTACGCCTCATTCACGAAGCCGGTCTATAAGGGGGGTATAAGGTTGTTGCCTATAAAATGACAACTTAATGGGTGTCCACTCTCACCCACCGCTTCCTTGGTCGGTGGAGGGTCGTTAGCCGAACGGGTAAGACAAAGACTTATAAATTCTCATTAAAAGTATGATGAATATTATAAAGTAACTAAATGCTTTTATTAAATTCCCAATCTTAGTTACTTTAGGAAAATGTGAATAAGGTGCTAATCCATGAAATTACACTTTACACTTTGTTTAAGTCGTTGGTGGAGCGTGTGTGGTTAACCGGCACACTAACTTGGACTTAACAAGGTAGGTAAAGGGTGACTTAAGGTTTACCATAGCATCGGTGGAGCGTGTGTGGTTTACCGGCACATCGATTGAGTGATAAACCTTGAGGGTACCAAGTGATTTGCATGGTTACTTCACACCTCGTTTTGTGATCCTCGGTATCCCAGTCACAAAACTTGGAGGGCACACTCGAGATTGAAACATGCCTTTGAAAAGTGCATTGAATCTCAAAAGAATCTAGGAATTTCTAAGAACCAATTAAAAACCTAATATTTATATTTCGTTTTTCATGGTGGAAATTGGTGAATCGTCATTCACCCACCTTTCAAATATGTTATAGCTTGGATTACGGCATACCTCTTCTAAGTTATAATATATTGTGATTGGATCCTAGCCTTAATATTACATTTGGGTGTTTTATTAAGGACTCTCTTAATATCTAAACTAATCTTGTCCTCTTCTTTCCGATGTCTTCAAACAATGCTGCTTCTGGCTCTAATCCTAATGGCTCCTTTACCCTTATGAACTTGTGTGGGAAAGTCACTTTTGATGGATCCAACTTCAATGAATGGATCAGAAACATCAGGATGATTACCCGCTACGAGGACAAAGAATATGTCCTTGACAAGGAGCTTAAGGAGATTGATGAGACCACTGCAACTCCCCAGGACATCGCTGACTTCCGGGCACATGAAAGGGATGCTACAAAAGTGGTATGCATCATGTTGGCCACCATGACAGCGGAACTCCAAAAGTCCTATGAGGACTTATACCCTTTTGAAATGCACCAAGATCTGATGGAAAGACTCCATCAAAGTGCACGACAAGAGAGGTATGAAATCATATGCTCTATCATAACAACCATGATGAAGGACGGGGAATCCGTCACGAGCCACATGCAGAAAATGCAAAGGTATGTGGATCGGTTGCTGAAGCTTAATGTGAACTTCCCTGAGGAGCTTGCAATAGATATCATTTTGCACTCCTTACCATCGTGCTATGATCAATTCCGCATGACATATCACATGAATAAGGAAGAGGTCACACTCAGCAAACTTCAGGGACTCCTCAAGACCGCAGAAACAGGTCTTAAGGGTAAGTCGGTTGTTAACACTCCTACTCCAAACTCCGTCCCAGTTTTGGAAATCGGGAAAGGTAGAGGGAAGAAGAGGAAGAGCTCTTCGAAGGGTACCAAGGCTAGGACCCTTGATGGCTTTTCTTCAAGTGGAACCAAGAAAGGTTTTGTCACTCCTTCTTCTGACCCTAAAGAGGCTGAATGCTTCTATTGCCATGAAAAGTCACATTGGAAGCGGAACTGCCCAAAGTACCAGCAAGATGTGAAGGATGGGAAAGTTAAACCCAACCATGCAGGTATTTACACTATCTTATCTAATAACTCACCCCATTCTAACTCTTGGGTCCTTGATACCGGTTGTGGTATTCATATATGTTCTAATTTGCAGGGACTAAGAAGAAGTGAGAATGTGGAGCATGGAAGAATAAACTTAATCATGGGGAATAGGAAAGCTTTACCTGTCACCAAGATTGGAGTTTATACTTTATCGCTAAGTAGTGGGTTTAGTTTAGATTTGAATAAATGTTGTTATTCGCCAGAAATGGCAAGAAATATTATTTCCTTTCATGCATTGTATAAACAAGGTTTCACCTTTTCATTTGATAATGAAGTTGGTTCGATTAATGCTTTCTTTAATAATGTTCTTTATTTTAAAGCATTACCTTGTGATGGTGTGTATGAAACTGTATCTGTGGTTGATAACTTAGGAAATAATGTATTGTGTATTGATTCTGTTAATGATAATAACTTGGATAAAGCATCATTATGGCATTGTCGTCTTGGACATATAAGCAAGAAACGCATAGGCCAACTCCAAAAGGATGGAGTATTGGAGTCATTTGACCTAAAGTCAGATGATAGTTGCGAATCATGCTTACTTGGAAAAATGACAAAGTCACCCTTCACAGGTTCTTGTGAGAGGGGTGAAGGTTTGTTGGATCTTATACACACGGATGTGTGTGGGCCCTTCAAACATGCCACAAGGAATGCTAATCGTTATTATTTGACTTTTACTGATGATTACAGTAGATATGGATATGTCTACTTAATCAAGCATAAGTCAGAGACTTTTGAGAGGTTTAAAGAGTTTAAACAGGAAGTCGAGAATCAATTGGGCAGGAACATTAAGATGCTTCGATCCGATCGAGGTGGTGAGTATCTTAGTTCAGAGTTCCCCGACTATCTTAGGGAATGTGGGATTGTCTCACAATTGACACCTCCCAGGACACCGCAGTTGAATGGTGTAGCTGAGAGGCGTAATCGAACCTTGTTAGATATGGTTCGTTCCATGATGACTCGAGCTTCGCTACCAATCTCATTTTGGGGGTATGCCATAGAGACTGCCGCCCATATCCTTAATCTAGTTCCCACAAAGAAAGTTGCCAAAACTCCTCATGAGATGTGGACTGGTAAAGTACCCAAACTAGACCACATTAAGATTTGGGGTTGCGAGGCTTTCGTGAGACGCGAGACTCATGATAAGCTCGAACCTCGAAGTGAGACGTGTATTTTCATCGGCTACCCACAGAAATCCTTTGGTTACCTCTTCTATAGACCTAGTGAGAATGTGGTCTTTGTAGCTAGGAGGGCTTTCTTTCGAGAGAGAGAGTTCATAAGCCAAGGAGACAGTGGGAGGCAAGTTGACCTTGAAGAAATTCAAGAGTCAAGTGGTGAAGGAACTTCAAACCCTAGCACTCAACTTGAGGAGGAAACTCCTGTTGAGCCAATTGACAAGTCTGTACCTCTGAGGCGTTCCACAAGGGTTAGGAATGCACCTGAGCATTACTATGGATTCCATATTACTGCGGAAGGTGATGCACTTATCAGTGATGAGACACTGATAGGTCTGGATGAATCTAACAGTTACGCGGAAGCCATGGCAGGCCCTGAGTCAGCCAAGTGGAAAGAGGCAATGGACAGCGAGATACAGTCCATGTATGACAATCAAGTTTGGAACTTGGTTGAGAATGTACCAGGTCGTAAGACTATAGGGTGCAAATGGATCTTCAATAAGAAGACCGACATGGATGGTAATGTACACACTTATAAGGCACGACTGGTTGCAAAGGGTTTCTCACAAACTCCGGGAGTTGATTATGATGAGACCTTTTCTCCAGTGGCCAAGATTAAGTCTATTAGGGTTCTGTTAGCCATAGCTGCATTTCATGACTATGAAATATGGCAAATGGATGTCAAAACCGCTTTCCTTAATGGAAAGTTGGCTGAGGATGTTTACATGAGTCAGCCAGAGGGTTTTGTCAATACAGAGTACCCTAATAAAGTGTGTAAGATTGAGAAATCCATTTATGGGTTAAAGCAAGCACCTCGCAGATGGAATCTTTGCTTTGATGAGAAAGTCAAAGAATTTGGCTTTTCTAGGAGTGAAGATGAATCTTGTGTATATGTCAAGGCTAGTGGGAGTATAGTTAGCTTTTTGGTATTGTATGTGGATGACATACTACTCATAGGAAATGACATCCCAACTCTGCAGGAAGTTAAGTCCTGGCTTGGGAAGTGTTTCTCTATGAAGGACCTAGGAGAAGCTGCCTATATTCTAGGGATAAGGATCTTGAGAGACCGGAGTAAAAGACTAATTGGACTTAGTCAGAGTACCTACTTGGATAAGGTGCTGAAGAGATTCGGCATGCAGGACTCCAAGAAAGGAGAGTTACCTATCCAGAGTAACGCCAGATTGAGTAAGACACAAAGCCCTAGTACTGAGGCTGAGATAGCAGAAATGAGTCGAATACCTTATGCTTCGGCTGTAGGATCGATCATGTATGCTATGACGTGTACTCGACCTGATGTAGCCTTTTCTTTGAGCATGGTTAGCAGGTATCGGGGGAACCCTGGCAAGGCACACTGGACTGCGGTAAAGAATATCCTCAAGTACCTACGGAGGACTAAGGACTGGGTCCTTACCCTCGGTGGGAGTGAAGACTTGAGAGTTGTAGGGTATAGTGATGCTAGCTTTCAGACTGATAGGGATAATTTGCGCTCTCAGTCAGGCTGGGTCTTTACCTTAAATGGAGGAGCAATTTCTTGGAAGAGTTCCAAGCAAGAGACAGTGGCTGATTCAACTTGCGAATCAGAGTATATAGCAGCTAGCGAGGCAGCAAAGGAGGCGATATGGCTGAAGAACTTCATTGGAGACCTTGGAGTTGTACCAGCTATTAAAGAGCCAATGGAAATTTTCTGTGATAGTGAAAGTGCAGTTGCCTTAGCCAAGGAACCAAGGGATCACGGGAGATCCAGACACATCGACAGAAAATACCATTTCATCAGACATCGAATAGAAGAAGGACTCCTCGTGGCAAAGAGGGTATCATCGGATGAGAATCCAGCAGATCCCCTCACGAAGGGACTGACTCGGGTTAAGCATCTCCAGCATGCTCGGAGCATAGGGCGGAAGGATGATATTAGATTTAGTAGTTAGATAACCTTGAAATTTGTAAAGTGTAATTGACATTAGATGATGAATAAAAGGTGTTTTATTTATGAGTAAAGTGTTGCTATCTCTTGTCGATCGTTTACTATATTTCTTTTGCATGTTTTGACTTCCAGAATAATTATGTTTGGTATATCATATTATTCGAACCTCCACAGTCGGTCATATGTTGGAAGTAGATATGAATCAAGATTGTCATGATTGGTTGCAGAGGTCTAAGTTGTTGGACATGGCTACAACACTCATGAGTGCTCATAAGTTCTGAGCATTGGACTCAACCCACGCTCACTGGAATCACTTCATGGAATTTATCTCGAGTGATCGTGAGACGGTAATATCATATAAGTCTTCAAACCTAGATATATGATTTGTTACTTATGAGTTGGTTATGCATTGATTGTACGAAAACGCATTGGTAACTCGATGTTATAAAACGTGCTCTTGTGTATAATTCAATGAGTAGTAGAACAAACATATGAGTCGAAGTTTATCCGTTCCTTCTTGGATTAGAAGCTGATATCTGGGCCCCTCGATGATTTTGTTTTGACCTATGTACCGGGCCCGGTCAGAACTAAGTTGATGTGTTCAATTGAGTTCTATGTCAAACGAATCGGAAATCGGGAAACAAACTGCTGGACACAAAGTAAGACACTGTTCCATGTATTTGTCCGGCTGATATCTCGAACAGAGGATTATATGATCACTTATCTGAAATGGCGTATCATCATCTTCTCAGTTCCGAGAAACCTTGAAAAGAGCTACGATTGCTGATCGGTTCCTGAAGTCATACTTGCAGTTATAGTTATTAGACTTGTCCAAGTGGGAGACTGTTGGATAAGGTGTCTAAGTCCATAACTATTTCTGGTATGTACTTGACCCGACCCGGCATGGTCCATTTGGGTTACATGGCATCATGCATTTGGATAGACTAAATGAGAGAAATAACACGTGTGGTTTATTAATATATTATAAGTTCTAATATATTAATAGTATTATTTAATTAGTATTGATCAAGAATTAATCTAGGATTAATTAAGTGATCAAAAGATGACTAATTAAATATATGGGTTGATCATGTAAATCATCCATAACTTGTATAGTGGGCTAAAAGGCTCCATGGATAATCAAGTTGGGTTAAACCCATTGAATGCTCCATGGAGGCTCCATGGGAGTTACAAACCCATGGGTCATGGAAATGAAGAGTCATGCCACATTAGGGTTTACATGGTGTAACGCTAGATGTGACACACTATATAAGCAACATGTTCTCCACCAAAATCGGCGACACTAAGAAACAAGAGGGCTAGAGCCGATTTTGCAAGTGTACGATTCTCTCAAAGTTTACTCCTTTGCATTTGGTGTTGTGTGAAGCATTTGAGGCATCACACTTGGGGTGCTAGGCTCACAAGGTTTCAAGGATCATAATCAACAACAAGGTAAGTTATTCTATCTTTCATTCAAGTTAAAAATGTTCCCAATGTATGCTAGATAGGAATATAACCTTGGAATTCAACTTTGCATGATTATTAGACAAACATAGATCCAAGGTTATTAGGGTTGCATGTACACTTAGGAAGTGTTAGAATGCTCAAAACCCATCACCGATGTCCAACCACCGGCCTTTATCCTCCGCCACAACAGAAGTGGCGACACTTGGCATTCAAAGAGAAGGGCGGTTGCGGTTCCACAGCGCTACAGCGGCGGCGGCAGCAATGTAACTCGACGAAGCAGCAGCGCCTGGAGGCTGTCTTCCACTCCTCACTGGTCTCCGATGTTGATGGTAATGAGGGCTACCCGGTGGTGCTAGTCGGTCGGAAAACGAACGAAACGGATGGTGACGATAGATCAGCGGCGGAGAGAGTGAGAGCGACATAGAGCTCATCAGCGACGGTTGCGGTGGCTACAACAGTAGCAGTCTCAGTGAGGGCGACATAGAGCTCATCAAATAGCTCAATCTTGGCGGTGTTAATAGACCCAAAAAACTCCGGAATAGAACTCCGGACAACAGTAGCCACCTCGGTAGCAATCAACTCTCGTATCTGATCATCTGTTAATCCTGACCTATCCTGGCCACCAGCTCCAGATCCAAAACCAGATCCTCTCGTGAACACTATACTGAAAATGAACCTATATATATATATATATATATATATATATATATATATATATATATATAAATATTCCACAGTTCATATTATTACAATCATCACAAAAGGCTAATCCATCGGGGTTTGCGACTTCCTTGTTACGCGTACATGTCCTGTGCTTTCAGTAGTACGGTCCCATACTACCTTCCAAACGTACCCACATTTGTTCCAATAGATCATCACAAACTACCTAAAAATGAAGCCCATAACTAGGATACGCATACATCCTATACTCACTCTCTCGAGAGTGGCTAATCATTCCTCGTTTGGCCGACTGCTCACATACTCGCTTATGAAACTTCCACCAACCCTATAGCTACTTGTGTATGATAGTCATATATAACGATGGATCCCATAGACATTCGAATACTTGATTCTACCCTAAGCCCACAACCAAACAAGAAATAGGAAATAAGGCTAAACCAAACATTCTTAGGCTATAGAATCTTAGTTATGTACAACTATGATGCACACACTAAGCAACTACAGCAATGATATCAATTTCATCTATCATATATGAAGTCCACCTAGGCTATCAGGCATCATACATCAGACTATTCTATCATGCAATTCCTAAAGATCCCTAGCCTATTACTAGCATGCAGTTCTATCATAAACATCATAACATATAACATTGTGGGTATCTTGGGGTATTCTTTCTTGCTCCGACTGATTGTACACATCTCATCCTTTGTGTCATCCTTGAAAGAATTTTGAAAACAAATTTTAGAAACAGTTTTGAAAAAAATTTGAAATTTGTTTAGAAAACTTTTACAAATCCTTATTTTGAGTCTGGATTCACACGAATGATCATCCATTTCTCTCAAACCAGGGCTCTGATACCAACTTGTAACATCCCAAAATCACTATAAAATGTTTCATTTTTAATTAAGAAAAATCATTTTTTTCAAACAAAACCCAAGTCAAAAACCAAGTGTCAAATACAAATATCCCAGGATCATAGTGTAACACAGTCTCCCAATCATATCACCGAAGGATGTGTACGATCACGCCTTTGATTTTCCCCGATCATATGAAGTACTTGAAACAATAAACTTAAACTGTAAGACAAAGATTAGTGAGTTCCCCCAAAGTACCACCACACAACATATAAGATATACAATCATGCATGTTGGGTCCAATCAGTCATCAAATTGGAATACGCTTGGGTCCACAACCATCAGGCTGGATTGCCTCCGACATAATCAGTCATCAGACTAGAATGCCTCGGCTCAATCAATCAGCAAATTGGAATGCCAATATGAAACATGTCCAATCAGTCATCAGACCAGAATAACCTGGTCTGTTGGCTCACGCACATAGAAGTAAAGCTTTAACCCAAAACTGCACTATGTCGACATATGCAACAGATAAACATATAACCAGTCAACAGACAAACATGTAGATTTAACAGATCACTAAATCATAACAACATCCTATATATATATATATATATATATATATATATATATATATATATATATATATATATATATATATATATATATATATATATATATATATATATATATATATATATATATATATCAGGAAGCAGATGTGACAGATCGCTACAGCATAACAACGTCCTATATACCATGATACATAACCTAATGGGCCGATATTGGTGCCTTCGACCTACAAGTAAAATGAGGAAAACTCACCTCACAGTCTGAAGATAGCTGAACAAAACACTACTCCGAATACCGGCTCTACAGGTTACCTATCCATCAAATAATGACTAAATCTCAGACTACAACCCACAATACCCAAAATGCCCCTAAGTCAAACTTGGCCAAAGTCAATGGTCAAAGTCAAAAGTCAACCTACAGCTGACCGCCACGTCGTTGGCCATCCTTGGTCGTGTTGTGGTAGCAAGACAACAAAATAGACACAAGGCAATCATCCGCCACGGCGTGGGGATCCATTCGCTATGGTGTGAGGATCCATTCCCCACGCCTTGGGGACCGTTCAGACCAACTTAATCCAGTAAGCTCTTAATCCATCAAACCAACCATTCAAACTTTCCAGAAGGCATCCTTTCATCCAATTGACCACAAAGATCGTTGCTTTATAGACATGTATGTCCAATGCATGTCTTGAACTCAAGCTAGGTCAAAATAGAGTAAAAAGGGCCAAGGTCTCATGCAAGAGTTCAAAACTCTATAAACTCTAGATCCACCACTCCTAACCACAAATAGACTCTGGGGATCCATAAAGTTGGCAACTTTATGGAATCCCAAAACTCAAAAATGTCCCAACATGAAGAATAAAGCACAAAAACGTAGATATATGCACAATAAACTAAAAAGCTTGGAACTTGAGGACTTACAAAAGTCCGGAAGATGCACCAAGAGATGATGAGAAGAGTTGCTTGTTGTATCCAAGTCTAAATGTCACCTTTTACTCTTTCTAATCCTTAAAAATAACCATAAAAGGCTTAAAGAGCATATATAGAGGTTAAGGTTTGCATGGAGGCTGAAAGAGTGTGATGGAGGCTGAGGGCGAGCAATCCTAGACATCATATTCCATTAAATAGGGGCACAAACCCCAAATATTAGGGTTTCTCATTAAACATTTACCACGTCGTGGCCATAGGCTTCCACGTCGTGGAGGTCATTTAAAATCTGTGTGTCCAAAGGACATGGCCACGTCGTGGGGATCCATCTGTCACGTCGTGGACACCAAAAATGCATACCTTAAACAACAGAGACATACCTGTAGGGTTGAAATATGTTGTAATCAGTCGAAGTCTGTCTAATTGTTCTCTTCGTATGTTTTGATCTCTTCATATGTTTTGTTATGTATTTGCTAAGGTGTCTTTTATGTTCGAAACTTAACGTCTAAGCCTTAGTATTTTTTGTTCTTCCTGTTTCCTATAAATAGGGATTGAGCATTGAGTAGATGGTAAGAGTTTGAGAGTGATTGTAAAAGTTCACCCTTTTTACTATCGTTTTTGTACTTGTGTTCATCGGAAGTAATAGAGATGAAACCAGATTATATTTACTTCTCGTGTTCAAATTACATTTCATTTACTCTGATTTGTTTCATACTCAATTATCACTTCTACAATTGGTATCAGAGCAGGAATCATCACTGTGATCTGATTTTCAGTTGAATCTCTAGTTTTTGAGTCACAAGTTTGTCTCAAAAGTTTCCGCACTGTTTGATTCAGAAAATCATCTCTGATCTATAGTTTTGATTTGATTCTGCATTTGATTTGCATAATCGAGTAATCGATTTTGAATTTCTGATCGATTTGTTCATTCAAATTCAAATTTCTTCAAGTTTTCTGAAAAAAAAATTCTCATCCGTACATTCATGGCGAATTTCAACATGAACACGATGACTTCATTCTCTCATCTGTTAGGATCTTCTACGAAGATTCCTATGTTGATTCCGGAGTATTATGATCAGTGGGCTGATCGAATGGAGGATTATTTGAACGGTTTGGACGAGGAGCTCTGGAACTGCATTACTGGAATTGCTCAACCTCCACCAAATGTTCAACATATTGGATCATCTGGAACAGCATCTGCAGTCGGTGATCAATCCACAAGGCTGAAGAACAATGAAAAGCGGTGTTTGAGAGAGTTGAGAGGTGCCTTGCCACCTGTTGCTTACAATTACGCCCGTGGTTGTAAAACTGCAAAAGATATCTGGAATACTCTTAAGGAAAAGTATCAGGGAAGCGAGAAAACGAAGATAAACTCTGTTACGCAATGTCTTGTGGAGCTGAAAGAATTCAGAAAAAAGGAGGGTGAAACGATTAAAGTTTACTATGATCGTCTTAATGAACTAACCTATCGATGCAATCGTTATGGAATCACAAGGTATGCTATGGAGTTCAATCTCACCTTCGTGATGGGACTCCGTAAGGAATGGAGGAGTGTTAGCATGATGGTGAAGAATCAACAAAGTTTCGATACATCATCTCTGAATTATCTATATAACCAACTGAAAACTCACGAAAGTGAAGTAAACGAGATGGTAGAAGAGTCGAAGCTCAGTCTGGGAGGTCCATTGGCTCTTGTTTCAAAAGTATCTGAAAAAGAAGTTGTTGAAAAAGGTGATTATGATGGTGAAGAGGGGTTTTTAATGAATTCGGATGATGAGGCAATAACTTTTTACTCGAACAATAGAGTTAATTTTTTTTTCAAGAAACCATTTAATCCGAAGATGAAGCAGAATGAGGGAAAAGGAAGTTTCGTGAACAAGTATGCAGGAGAAGAGAAGAAGAAGTTTGAAAAGAAGGATGAGAAGGTTGCTGAGGTCAAGAACGAGAAGAAACTGAAAGGAGATTCGGGTGTTGACTGTCATTACTGTAACGGAGCAAATCATTTGGCAAATGATTGCATCCTTCGTAAGAAAGAGGAGAAAAAGAATAGGGTCAAGGATGAAGCGTATTATGTGGAGAGATTGGAAGAGGTGCATACGAAGGCGAAAAATATGTCATTGGTGGCTAGAGGTGAACAGGATGAAGAAGGCACGTATCAGATCTGGTCATCCGGATCCGACGATGAAGAGATGTGTAATCCTACGCATGGTGCTATGTTCGCAAAGTTGGAGGAAGATTCTGACGAAGAGGTGACTGGTCATTGCTTCATGACCAAAAGTGCTGATAAATCTCCAATGACAACCAAGGTACGTGCTATTCTTCAGTCTTTTAACATTCCTTTACAAGCTTATGATTCTGAAATAATTACATTTGATGATACTGTTGCTTACTTTGATTCAATTGTGGTGTCTGCTAGTAACGAAGCTAAGAAACTTAACATCCAATTGCAAGAGAGACAAAATTGTTAGATTCGAAACACAGTAGGGTAGAGTATTTGGAATTACAAATGACAAATATCATGTGTGATAGGGATACGTTGAGCAGTGATGTTAAAATGTTGTTAGCACAAAGAAACATTTACTGTAACTCTACAAAACGTTTATATGCTAAATTGACTGCTTTGCATCATTCGTATGACATTAGCAAAGAACAACATAGGAAGTTATTACCTTTTATTGCTTTCGAAAGAGAGAAAATTGATAGTGTGTCTTATGATTGTGAGAAAACCATAGCAGAATTCGATAAAGTGCCTGATAATCGATTTGCTTATGGTATTGTTAAGATAGATGAATTTTTGAATGCTGGTAAACTTGTTGATATTGTGAATGATACCTTAACCAAAAATGAACAAATAAAATTTTTGAAAAGAACTGAGAATTAGAAACTTGACTCTCGATCTAATTTCGTTGATGTCGATGATAATTCTGATAGTTTTCGCGAAATCAGTGAAATTGAGGAAGAGGAAAGTGTCGATTGTTCACAGTTGTCTGTCATTAATGTCACATCTAAGTCTAAAGGAAAAGAAAAATGTAATGATTCGATGGAAAAGGTAGCCACTGACAAACCCTCAACTTCGAAAGGTTTTGATTTCGACAATGTGAGTGTCAGAGATAGTCAAACGGATAGTAGTGATGATGAGGATGAAGAACAAGTTTCGAACAAATCTAATACTGAAAAGCCTGTTTCAGACGAAACAACCATTCCACGAGTTGTTGTTGATCAAGTGTATGGAGACACTGAAAATTTAGACAAAGTTATGTCTGAAAAAGGAGCTCATTATTTGGAAACAAATCAAGTGGTGTATCCAAATTTCAAGTGTACAGATGATGTTGTGTTTCCAAACCAAGTATTTGTCACTACTGGAAGTGTTGAAAACATCAAACCAGAGTTCAACAAAATGATTGAAGATGACAACAAGAAAACATCAGACGAAGGATTCTTTTCAAATCAAAGCACTGTGGAAAATAATCTAACAAAGAATTCGTATGTTTTTCAAAGACAAAAACCACAACGAAAATGGGTTGAAAAACAAGGAAATGTAAAAGAATGTTTTAAACAAGAAACTAAAGAAACAAATGAGAATGTGAAACTTAATTCAAACGAATTTAAGGATCGTGTTGAAAAATTTTCGAAGGAAAACGGAATTTCAAAAAGACAGGCAAGAAAGAAATTTTTTTGGCAAGTTGTGTCTAATGACAAGGAATCAAAAACACCTACCAAGAAAGTGTTTGAAAATGAGTTGTCCAAACCTGTACAAAATAAGTTTTCAAAAATTTCGGATAAAAAGGAAAATCCCGCTCAACCAATTTCCTCTGTTTCTCAAAAAGATTCTGTGAAGTTTTCAAAACCAAAAACTATTCCCACAAATGATAAACAACATAATTTTCATTCAAAAAGCCAACCAATGTTTTCAAAGCCAACAAACAATCCAAATCGATTTTCTTCAAATCCAGCAAGTCGAAATTTCGATAATTCTCGTCGATGTGAAAATATTCGAAAATTTGAAAATGTTCGAAATTTTGATAACGTTAGACAATTTGAGAGTGTTCGAAAATTAGAGAATGTTAGAAAATTTGAGAGTGTTCGAAAATTTAAAGATGATCGAAAAGTTAAAAATGTTCGAAAGTTTGCAAATCATCAACAATTGTGTACGCTAAATCTTCAAAAAGTGCAAAGTTTATACCTAAAGAACCAAATTTTCCAAATCCTTCTGGGAAGAAGAATTCGAAAGTGTCATACACAAATGGGTCGTCAAATGTGAAGAATATCGATCATTGGCTTGAAGGAAAGGGGAAGATGTTTCAATCTCGTCAGTATTCTCTACATCAAACTCACGAAGCATATGAAAAATATTTGAATGATTCTTCCAATGGAAGCTCTTCTTCCAAAGAATCCAATATTCCTGTGAAAACATGGAAACCAGTTTCGAAAGCTAAACCTGTTGCAAATCAATCTGAGGACAAAAAGGCGAATGTCAGTGACAATTCTCAACCTTCAAAAACTTATGTTTCTGCTCCTTTACCTAATTATGTCGACTTAATTGACACTTTCAAATCAAAAGTTTGTAATTGGGTTTTAGGTTCTTCTTTTCAATCGGTTTTCAATGCTAATAACCAAGGACCCAAACAGCCTTGGGTACCTAAATTCTTTCATTAACTGCAGGTTCTATGTGACGAGCAATATGATGATAAATGGTACATTGATAGTGGTTGCTCTCGTCACATGACTGGAAAGAAGGAGAATTTACGTGATTATCGAAGTTTGGAGAATGCAGGAGTAGTAAAGTTCGGAAACAATCACAAGTGTCAGGTGAAAGGATATGGTAAAGTCACAATTGGTAAGTTCACTGTTAAGAGAGTTGCATATGTCGAAGGTCTTCAACATCACTTGATAAGTGTTTCACAACTTGTTGTGGGCACTGGCAATCAAGTGGTGTTTAACGAAGCAGGCAGCATCATTTCGAATGTTGAAACTAATGAAGTTTTGCTCAAATCCAAACAACATGGTGACATGTTTACTCTTGATATCAAACCAATCATCGGAAAACCCTCAGTGTGTTTACTTTCGAAAGCTACCTATGATGTCAGCTGGCTTTGGCATCGACGTTTATCTAATTTAAATTTTCGAAATTTGAATAAGTTGATGATTGATGATCTTGTTTGAGGTTTACCTGTACTAAAATTTGACAATGATACTTTGTGTGCAGCGTGTGAACAAGGAAAACAGCATCGCAAAGGACATCCAATTGTCATAGATTCGAAAATTGTTGAACCGTTGGAACTTCTTCATATTGACCTTTGTGGACCATCCACTGTTGAAACTCTGAACAAGAAACGGTATATTTTGGTTATTGTTGATGATTTTTCTCGATTCACTTGGGTGTATTTTCTCAGGTGAAAATCTGAAGTCGCTCAAACAATGATCGAATTTATTAAGAAAATTGAGTTGAGTCTAAAGAAGAGCGTTCGAAAAATCAAAAGTGATAATGGTTCTGAGTTTAAGAACAATGTGTTGGATTCGTACTTCACCGAAAAAGGAATTTCGCATAACTTTTCTTCACCCTATACACCTCAGCAAAATGGTGTGGTCGAAAGGAGGAATAGATCACTTTGCAAAGCAGCAAGAACTATGTTGACATATGCGAATCTTCCTCAATATCTATGGGCAGAAGCAGTTTCGACAGCATGTTTCACTCAAAATCAATCTTTCATTCATCGTCGTTTCAATATAACTCTGTATGAAATGATCAATAACCGAAAACCTAATGTCAAATTCTTTCATGTTTTTGGTTGCAGGTGCTTTATAATGAATCTCAAAGATAGTCTTTCGAAATTTCAAGCCAAGGCTGATGAAGGAATATTTTTGGGATATTCGACAAATTCGGTTGCATACAGAGTGTTAAACAAATGAACTCGTAAAATCGAAGAAACGTTTAATCTAACTTTTGATGATTATTTCGTGAAACAAGTTGAAAAACAGTTTGAACAAAAACCAATTCTTAATGAATCAACTGATGAAACTGAAGAATCTAATTCATCTGACTTTGATTATGATTTAATTTTTGGTGTTCCAGACAGGGCTGTTGATGCTAAAGTACATGCTGTTGATAATCGCAATCCTGAATCTTCGAAACATTCTGATGATTCGACAATCACCTCAGAGACATTTGCTAATGGCGAAAGAATGATAGATGCTCAAGTGGAGGGGGAGCACTTGACTAATCCTTCGAATGTTGAGGGGGAGCATCCTTTCGAGGGGGAGAATAGCAATGTACATGAACGCTTCGAGGGGGAGCATCAGGATAACAATTATGTTGAGGGGGAGCATATTGAAAAGGAAACCATAAATCTTGACGAAAATGATGAATTTCATGAACTAAATGATAATTTTTCTGTTGCAGGATCCGAAAATGGAGAGATGTACGAAGATGCACCATTAGACTTTGATCCAGCATATCCACCATTGGAAAAATGGACAAGCAATCATCCTAAAGAGCAAGTCATTGGAAATCCACAATATGGAGTTTTGACAAGAGCTCAAATTCGTGCAAAGAATGAGACTCGAGGCTGTTCGAATATTCTTGGCTTATGCAGCTCACAAAGACTTTGATGTCTATCAAATGGATGTGAAGTGTGCATTTTTGAATGGAGAGCTGGAAGAAACTGTGTATGTGGAACAACCTCCAGGTTTCGTGAATAAAGAATATCCTAATCATGTGTATATTTTAGATAAAGCAGTCTATGGGTTAAAACAAGCACCACGAGCATGGTATGCAATTCTTACCAGTTTCTTAAAACAATCGAAATTTAAACAATGATCAGTTGACCGCACGTTATTTCGAAAGAAAGTTGGGAATAATCTAATGCTTGTTCAAATTTATGTCGATGATATTATTTTTGGCTCGACTGACCCTGCTTTGTCTAGTGAATTCGAAAATTTGATGAAAAGCCAATTCGAAATGAGCATGATGGGTAAAATCAATAATTTTCTGGGTTTAAACATTCATCAAAACAGAGAAGGAATTTTCATCAATCAGGAAAAATATACAAAGAATTTGCTCGAAAAGTTTGGAATGACAAACAGCACGAAGTTAAGAGTACCAATGGCGGTTGGAACGAGGCTAAATCCTTCGTTAGAAACACCTGGGGTTGATCTTACTATATACAGGAGTATGATAGGTTCGTTGCTTTATCTTACTGCAAGTAGACCTAATATCATGTTCTATGTATGTAATTGTGCTAGGTATCAAGCAAATCCAAGAGAACCACACATGACTGTAGTGAAAAACATTTTTCGTTATCTCAAGGGAACAACTTCGTTAGGATTGTGGTATCCTGCGAAATCAGGATTTTTCATTCAGGCGTATTCGGATGCAGATCTGGGAGGATGTTCACTGGATCGAAAGAGTACAAGTGGTGGTTGTCAATTCTTGGATGGAAAGTTAGTCAGTTGGCAATCGAAAAAGCAAACGTGTGTTTCGATTTCTACTGCTGAAGCTGAATATGTTGCAGTCGCTGCTTGCACGTCACAAATCATTTGGATCCAGAGTCAATTGCGTGATTATGCCATTAATATGAAAAAGATTCCACTGTATTGTGATTCACAAAGTGCTATACGCATTTGTCATAATCCAGTACAACATTCGAAAACCAGACATATTGGACTTCGTTATCATTTTATTAAAGATCATGTGAAAGATGGCAACATTGAAGTTCATTTTGTAAAAATAACTGATCAGCTTGCTGATATTTTTACAAAAGCTTTGGACAAAAAATCATTTGTTCGAATTTTGACAGGTTTGGGAATGATCGAAGCAGGTTCAGTTCCAGGAATGATTTCGAATGTATGACAAAGAAGTGTTATACAAATGTGTCGATTTAGAGACAATAATGGTTCATTCAGAGGTTGATCGTATTAACCATTCAGAGGTTACTGTTCACGTTCAGCGCTTCGACACGCTTCGAATTCGACATCTAGAGCAATTTGTTATGGAGTACAAATTTTCGTTAGTTTCTCAAATTTTCGTTAGTTTATTAAATTTTCGTTAGTTTGTCAAATTTTTCGTCAGTCGGTCACATGTTTTTTGTTAGTTTGTATCTTAGTTTTATTTTCGAAAAATCAAAAACTCCAAAAAGATTTTATTTTTGTTTGGTCTTTTTATTTTCGAAAAATCAAACATTCCCAAAAGATTTTATTTTGTTATTTGTTTTCTTTTTCGAAAAACTTAAAAACACAAAAATATTTTCTTTCTTTCCGAAAAATCAAAAATATCAAAAAGATTTTTGTTCTTTTGTTCTTTATCTTTTCTTCGAACGGATTTCACGAACAGTTTACAAGGGTCATGCTTGCGTTTCTATGGGAAGGTAAAATTTCGACAACTTTGGACTAGTTAGACTGTCCCTAGAACCATGTTGCATCATGTCGACCCAAGCCTCCATTGACTCAATGTGTGATTTTCGAAAGCCTTAATGAAAATTTTAATTCTGAAAAATTCTTCCCAATCAGGTTTGTATTCACATTAGTTTCCTGATCTACCTTACTCTTCTCTAATGAGTTAAGAGTAGTCTGTTTGGTCCATTCATAACAGAGGTACAATTGATTTCGTGAACCAATCTTTTTCATCTCAAAATTCTAACACATTTCACACACAATGACATATGTCCGAGAGGTCATCGATCAAACCAATCATGACTTAGGCATATCAAACTTCTGTGTTAATGATCTAACATTATGAGACTGTGATGAAAGTGAAACCCAAATATACGAACTCATTTAAGGAATTGACGGGGAACTATGTTCCAGTTTTACCGAAACAGTTGTTTCAGTACCAATCCTCGATGCTTCGAATCATATTCAATTCTTTTGAGTGGTCTTGATCAAATGGTCGAAACCCACGACATTTGTTTCCCAACAGGATCCAGCTGAATCTAATTTTTCTTTGAATATGATTTTCGTTGGAGTATCAACTATTTTCCAAGTCACATTATATATCTTTCCAAAGCATACTTGTCACTAACTACACTGGTCAAATAGGTAATTTCGGTTACACTTACTCACCTTATGTTTAGGTTGATATGTAACGAAATTTTTAAGCCACCCACGAAGCCTTGAAAAGAAGCCCTTCGATACTTCTCTATAAGTATTCGATTGAAATTCACAGGAACATACACAAGCAGTTGATTATCTCTCTTGATAATTAACGAAGTAACCTTTTCCCGGGGTTTTACTGCTTTTGTGTCGAAAATTTGTTTTTCGACATCACAGATCCAAATTTTTCGTTAAGTTTGCTTCTTATCTTCTCTTTGGCACACTGCACACACGAAATCCTTGAGGCTCTGAGTATTACCAACTCAGGCTGATGATTTCAACAGTCTGGCAAATGACTTTGTCTCTAAACCCAAAGACGAAAGAGCCTTCCCTCCATCCGAAGGTTCATGACGGTTATACTTCTACTGGGATAAACGAACAGTCTGTTTGACAAGACGTTTTGTATTCAGTCCGGTGTTCAAGGCGATGTGACAGTTACTTTTGGACGCATGGCTACTTTATCGGCATAGTGGTGCGAGTTTCAAGGTGCCACGTCAGATCTCATTTAATGCTTATCCCGCTTTAAATTCAAATTCCAGGGTTACATATAAAAGGGGATTCAAGGGTTCTTTATCAGTTTACGCTCACAAAAGAAAAATTCCCAAATTGTCTCTGCAAAATCAATTTGTTCTTCAAAGCTCAAAACCCTAATCATGGCGACTCCTGCTGCTGTTGTTGCTCCATCCCAGTCTACTGAAGAAGTTGTTTCTCAACCGATTATGAAGATTCAAAGCACCAATTATCAAGTCGAGGGGGATGTTTCTCTGTATCCAGAAGAGTTGAAGATATTGGTTGTCGCTTTGAAAAGCTTTGTTCTTTCTACTGCCATGTTCAACTCATTTGATGTTCCTCTATCCTGGCTTTCCATAGCAGGATCTACTGCATCATACAGCAAAGCTCTGGAAGTTATCACGTTTAATCTGGTAAACGATAAGAAGATTCGTCTCTCCAAGAAGCTGTTCTGTCAGATTCTTGAAATTCCTAACTCTCCACCGTACACTGATCTTTCATTTGCTCAAATCATCCATATGTTCAATGAGATGGGTCATCAAACCCCACTCACCAAGATCAGTGATTTCAAGAAGTCTGGTCTTCCCACTATTTGGAATTTTTTATTTGGTATTTTCCTACGCTGCTTGACTGGTCGCAGTGTTGAATTGGACAAAGGAAGAATGGAGGTATATGCCATGGTTGCTGGCCTTTACTATGATATTCCAGTTGACTATTCTACTCAGATGTGAAAGGAATTTCAGAAAAGTGTGGAGAACACCAATGTGGTTCAAGGAATATCATGTGCAAGATATTGGAGTTTGATTCTTCTTCATGTTTATGACAAAGAAGGAATTGAAGTGCCAGCTGATGAAGGTAGGGCTGAATTCTTGAAGTATAATTTTCCAAAGGAGGTTTCGGATGATGCTGAGGTGTTTTTCAACATTGCTAGAATTCCTGATGCAATGTTAAAATGTGTTGATCCAACCAACTCGGTATTAGTTGAGTATTTGAAGTCTGTTAATCCTGATGATGAAACAGGAAAGTTGTTGTCAAAAGAGGATGTTCGTCCTTCTAAGAAAACAAGAAAATCGAAGAAGGAAGCAAAGGCCACTCCTGAGAAGCGTGTGCAAGAACCCTCGCCTAAGAAGTCTAAAAAGAAACAGTCTACGACAGAGGAGCAAGTTTTGACTGTTTTGCCAACACCTGTTGAGCCTGTTGTTGATGAACATGCTAAGGAAACAATTCCATCAAAGTCTGGTGTTTTTAGAAGACTAAAATAGAAAGCTCGTGGTTTACGAAAGTATACAAACGGATCTTTTAAATTTTATCCAACCATAGTTCGTAAACCATATCTTAATCATCAAGGGATTCTTATTCGTGAGGTTCCAGCTCCTGTTTCTCCTTCGTCAAAGAAACGAAGAGCTAAAGATGCGGCAAAGCATATTTCCAAGAAGAAGAAGAAGAAGAAACGAAAGTTGGTTATTCAAGAGGAATCGCCCGAAGGTGAGAAAGTTCCTGAAACACCCGAAGCTACTATCTCCAAACCAACATCGACTTCTGAACAGACTAAGGTCATACCACTCGAAGTTTCGTTAACCAAGTCAGTTCCCGAGGAGGTTCAAACTTCAGACATCACTACAAACGTATCTGATATGGTTGTAAATGTCAACATGGGTGAAGGATATTCGCATATAGAGCTTCCATTATCAACACAAGGTATTCCTGCACTATCTCACATGGATACTTCAGTTTCTTTACCTCCTTATATCATCCCTGTTTCAAACACAACAAACTCACCTACTTTTGAGCATATGATCCAAAATCCAATTACCACACTTTTCTCATCCCAAACCACTGATCCACCCAAACCTATTGATGAAACTGAAACTGATACTGACGAAGGAGGTTTTGGAGATACTTTCGATGAATTGGAATTTGCTGATGAGGTAGAGAATTTTCCAGATCATATTTTAATGTCTATGAAGCAGTTCAAGATTCTTAACAAGAAGCTGAATTTGATTATTTAATCTCAAGCTGATATGGGGGGAAGTAGTTCAGTGTCAAGTATGGAGATTGATGGTCTGCTCAAAGCTGTCGAAACCAGAATGATTACCAAATGTTCTGGAATGATTAAAGAATCTGAATCACACCTCATTGAGAAGTTGGACCAGAATGATAAGTGTAATGAGTTACGTGTGAAGACTCAATCTTCGAATTTTGTGGAAGAAGTTAAAGATTTTCGCCGGTTGGCTAAGTAACGACATGTATTGTTTGTTCAAGATGTGAAAAAGGTAAGGGAGGATGTTAATTTGCAAATTCGAGAACTTCGTGAAGATATTACAAAAGAAATTGAAGTGGTGCAACGTGATTGTGCTTCTCGTAATCAGAAAATGGATGTTATTGCTGATGTGGTCACCAAGTTTGTGAAATTATACGAAGCAATGAGTCCTCAACTTACTCAGTTGTCTACTCAAGAATCAAAAAGTCTAACGGAGATCACTACTCAATTGACATATTTGAAGTCTTTAATCACGAAGTCAAGTTCCTCTCCATTAATAACTCCTGAGTTTTTGTCCCAAAATTTTTTACAGTTTGAAGCTGTTCTGCATAAACAATTAGCTCCGTTATCCAGGATTTCAAACTTATTACCAACAGATGCCCCGTCTGTTGTCACAGGGGTGCAAGGGGGAGAAGGGAAGGTTAGTGATGGAGTTTCGTAAGAAAAAGTCAAGGTTGTTGGAAAAGTTTTCCCAGCGAAAACTCCAACAACAAAGCCAATTGTTTCAACTGATGGTCCGGTGAGTTCGACAGTGATAACTACAAAGCCAATTGACAAAGGCATTGTGATTGGTTCTTCAGATGAAAGTGGTAGTAGTTCAAAACCAAAGAAAGTTGTTGATGATTCTTCGAAAAAAAACAAAGGGAAAACGATTATTATGGAGAAATCAAAAGAAGAGAACAAAGCCGAAGTTGAAGCTGAAATGGAGAAACAAAGGGTGATTCAGAGTATTACGAGACTTCGTGCGAGTGATCCACCTGGAATGAATAAGGGTGATCCAAGCAAGCATTACAACTATGAAACTATCGAAGCGAAAGTGGCATATAATCATATGTATGCTTTTCTGAAGAAGCCGAAACAAAGCTATGTTGTTGCTAACTCAGATATGAACCAACTTGATTTCCCTGTGAATGAGATGATGTTCATCATGACTCAATACAGAATTGCTGAAAAGTTTGATAATGATGATGACTACACTTATATGAAACTTAGGTTTCATGCTGTTCTTGGGAAAGTTCCAGAGGAGATATGGTCCTCGGTGAAGATAAAGAAGGTGATCAGTATTACGAAGGATGTTATGTTTGAAGACTTGATGCAGAATTTTCGTTTTCATGTTGGAAGGGCGAATGGTCAAATCTGTGATTTCTCTATTGCTGATTTTCCATTAATGAACTTGTATGATCTTATACAAGTTGCAGTGCTTTTGAAAGACAAGAATGCTTCACATCTTCAAGGAACAAATCCAGAAGTGTTTAGACTTGGACTTGCCCACATCAAAATATTCATAGATAATTACTATGAGTATTTGGCCCTAACTGATGTGGAGTTGGCAACTGCAAAGGGGTTGGAAGTGAAAGTTCCTATGGAAGTCACGAAGACTCAACCTGAGTTGAAGAAATTTGCTGATGGGGAAATTTGCTTGAAACCGTTTGGTTTGGTGTTCACAGGAAAGGATAAGAATGGAAAGGCCAAAAGATTCTTGTTCCAGGCAAGCGAAGTTGAAAGATATACCACGTCCTAGTATACGAACTTTATTGTTCGTATGAATAACTGTTCGAAAAACAACCATGGGGATAAGAAGGAGTTAAAGAAGATTATTACATGGTATACGGAGATACGAAGAGTGATGTTGTTTGCTACACAGATTCTCTCAACTTGAGAAGTTCGAATTGTTTACAAAGGGGGAGATTGTAGGGTCGAAATATGTTGTAATCAGTCGAAGTCTGTCTAATTGTTCTCTTCGTATTTTTGTTTTGTATTTGCTAAGGTGTCTTTTATGTTCGAAGCTTAACGTCTAAGCATTAGTATTTTTTGTACTTCCTGTTTCCTATAAATAGGGACTGAGCATTGAGTAGATGGTAAGAGTTTGAGAGCGATTGTAAAAGTTCACCCTTTTTACTATCGTTTTTGTACTCGTGTTCATCGGAAGTAATAGAGCTGAAACCAGATTATATTTACTTATTCTGTTCAAATTACATTTGATTTACTCTGATTTGTTTCATACTCGATTATCACTTCTACAATACCAGGACTTGGTGTTACAGAAATGGTTTTGGTTACCAAATCTAAAACCTTGTAAGCCTTTTGACTAGGAGGATCACCAATAAAAATGCAGGGTTGGCACGTGACATGGATTTAGCTCCTCCTTTAGCTAATGATGAAATGTAACATAAACACCCAAAGCTTCTCAATTGATAAAAATTAGGTTGTTCTTTATACAAAAGTTGATAAGGACTTTAACCGTTGAGCACTTTTGAAGGCATTTTGTTGATCATATGAACTTCTTTCTTGACGCAATCACCCCAATATGAAATTCCAATCCCTGACTGAAAATACAGTGCGCTTGAAGTGGCTAAAATATGTTGATGCTTTCTCTCTACAACCCCATTTTTTTTAGGGTTGTATGGAGTGGATTTCTGATGCAAAATACCATTATCTTGGAAAAGAGAAATCCCTTTTGAACTTGTCCCCAATTTCATTTCATTATCAGTTCTGATTACTTTGACCATCATGTTGAATTGAGTTTTGACCATTTTGACAAATGCTTTAATAAGATAAAAGGCATAACGTTTTTGTGACATTAAATGAACCCATATATGCCTAGTATGATCATCTATAATGGTAATAAATTATTTATGACCATCATATGTAGTATGTTTATATGGACCCCACACATCCACATGTATTAAGTTAAAAAGATTTTTGGTCATAGTATCATTGATAGGAAAAGGTAAATTCTCTTGTTTAGATTTAGCACAAACACGACATGAATCAATGTTCAACTTAGTGCATTTAGAAGAAAAAGGTGAAAGATCTTTCAACTTTGCCAAAAGAACATGGCCTAGTCTATTATGCCACAACATTGTTTGATCATGAGAAGATAAATTGAATACAGAAGTTTGACAAGACAATGTAGAAGGAAAAATAGAAAATTTGTAAATTAATGTTGTCTTGATTTGGTGATGATCAAAAACATACAAATCATTGACTCTCTTGCCAAGTATACCAAGAGCAAAAGTACTCTTCAAGCAAGGGTCCTTCAGAAGACAATTTTCATCAGTGAAAATTACAAAGGTTTTAAGATGAGAAGTGATTTTAGGAACAGAAACAAGATTATACATGAACTCAAGAATATATAAGACTCCATGAAGAGTTATGGAATCATGAAATTTAGCATCACCAATATAATTGACAAATGTGGCATGACCATTAGGAAGCCCAAGAGATTGAGGTTGGAAACGTTTTGTTAGAGAAACAAGAAAATTTTGGTTAGAATAAACATGATCAGTGGCACCTGAGTCTATAATCCAAGAAGTATGTATTTAAAGGAGATGGGATGATTTATAGACATTAGCACAAAAATGTGTAAAGGGAAAAGGTTTACCATTAGAATTGAGAGATCATTTTGAAATGGTAGAGTTGATTTGGGATGTAGAGGAGTTGTTATAAAGTGATGTTGTAGAGTTGAAGTAATTGATGGTATTGCTCAGAGGAGAAACTCATAGCTAGTGTGGAAGAAACATTGTGAACAACTGAAGGAGAATCATCCTTTTTGCC
The DNA here is from genome assembly GCF_052849685.1 of Lactuca virosa. Taxonomy (NCBI): domain Eukaryota; kingdom Viridiplantae; phylum Streptophyta; class Magnoliopsida; order Asterales; family Asteraceae; genus Lactuca; species Lactuca virosa. The sequence goes on along the minus strand of NC_136428.1, from coordinate 102,933,495 downwards.
TTTTGTAAATTTGAAATTGGTGGGAAATCCAATAAGTCTATAACATTAAGACTTTGTGTGACTTGTTTTCTTGCAATAAGTGCATGTGATATTCTTTCTATAATTCCGAGAGTTAGAATTGGAAGAAACATGCATAGAAATTGTTGCATTGTTAAGAACTGAAGAAACATTGATCTGTCTTTGTTGTTCTTCTTGAATTATTAAAGCATAAGCAGTTCACAATGTAGGCAGAGGTTTCATCATGAGAATTTGTACTTAAATGATTTTATATGAATTGTGACATCCCCAATTTCACGGCCAGAAAAGACCGATTTGTTTATGCTTTGTTTTTAAAATCAGAGTAATCTTTTAAAGAAAACAGTTGCGGAATTTGTTCCCAAAAAAAAATATGATACGAATTTATCAAAGCATTCCTTTAAAGAAATGTATTTTCATTATATAACAAAATCTCGGGATGTCATGTTCAATACAGACCAAAAGCATAAACAGAACAAAATAGACCTCACAACAGTTATTCATAACTACTGGCCTATAATCCAAAATCTCTCGTTATGTCAGCCAACTTATGCTCTCGTGCCATAACCTGTAATATAAAGAAAACTGAGAGGGTCAGGCTTGGGAGCCTGGTGAGCATATAGGGTTTTCAACCCACAATAATATAATTATTATATTCACTTATCAAACAATCAATCCAATTACCCACCCCCATTATCTTCATTTATTTCTTAAAGATTTACCCTAAGAACCGATTATCCTTCATTCATTCATTCCTAAGGATTTACCTAAGGAATTGGCACGAAGTCCATTGCTGCCAAAGTTTATCTATCAGATACTAAATCCATAGCTATCAGGCGCTAACTCCATAGTCACCAAGGTTTACTCAACAGACACGAAGTCACATCGTCACCAAGGTTTATCAAATAGGCACGAAGTCGCATCGTCACCAAAGCTTATTCAATAGGCACGAAGTCGCATCGTCACCAAAGCTTATTCAATAGGCACGAAGTCGCATCGTCACCAAGGTTTATCAAATAGGCACGAAGTCGCATCGTCACCAAAGCTTATTCAATAGGCACGAAGTCGCATCGTCACCAAAGCTTATTCAATAGGCACTACGTCACATAGTCGTCACTATTTCATCTACCCATGTTCTACCCAACATATTTGTAGATATAAAATACATATACAGTTTAAATCATTTAACACCCGTATAAAAACATCAATTCCAAGCCCATCTCAAATAGACAAATAATATATAACACATAGCACGTATTTCATAGCTAATATTTTATATTTATGTGTTAGAAGAAAGTAACTACACACTCACTTGATAAGACGATGATCGGACAACACCTCGTCTCTTAAAATAATCTTTTCCGATAAAACCGGGACGTTTTCTCCAAAACCGGGCTTTACGCGGGCAGAGCTTCGGCTCGGGAATTTCACTCCTCGGGATCTTCGGGGCTTCGGGATAGTTCTTGCACGAAAAACGATGCAAAACGGAAGAGAGAGAGAGAAGATAAAAGGAGCAAAAAGGCCGGCCGCCCTCGCACCCTTTTATAGGGCCTGAACCCTCGCATTACGCTGGGCGTAATGCTCAGCTGCGCGGGACGTAATGCTTTGGAAAAGTCACTGCTTACGTATTCGGGGAACTCGAGTCCGAGGCGGTTCATGCACCGAGGTACGTTGGGCGTACTCAACTACGCTGGGCGTAGTTCGGATAAGATCAGTGACTCCTTCGGATATTATCCGAAATTCTTATTTAAATATATATTTTAATTATTTATAAAACTTCTGAAATTCATATCTTCCTCATACGAACTCCGTTTTCGACGTTCTTTATATCGACGCGTAGGTGAGACTACGCACTACAACTTTCGTTTAGACTCTGTCGGCTGATTTTGATTTTATTTTTATTATTTATTTTTAGTAGGCCGGGACAGGAAAACTCTGTTATAAATTCATAACTTCTTCATCCGGCGTCCGTTTTCGTCTGTCTTTTTATCGTTGGACTACTACCAACAAGATCTTCGATTCTCCTTTAGATTGTCTCGGCTAGAAATCACTCGATCTCGAATTCGAGTTTCGGGCTGCATACTGCTAAGCTGAAACTTAGAAAAATCATAACTTCCTCATACGAAGTCAGATTTGGGCATTCTTTTTTTTTATGCACGCTCTCGGTTTAACGAACTCTACGAAATTCGTTTATATCACTAAGGCTAAATATCGCTCTAACGTAAATTCACTTTTTACGTCATTCAGCGTCGTGCCGGTTCTGTCGCGAAACTTCGACAGGTCATAACTTCTTCGTTATAACTCGGATTTGGGCATTCTTTATATGTACGGAATCCTTGTAACATATACTAAAACTTAGTTAAGATTATTCATCCTACATAATCTTCTATCAAAAAGTCATTTTTGACGCTTATCGTCTCTAAATTGACTAGCCTTGATCTACGGGCGTTACATGAATCGTTAAGCCCCATTAAGAGTTGAATAATCTTTTGATCTTCAAGAAATTTGTTGAGAGCAGTTGTTGCAGTACATGGACATGCTTGAAGATCTTGAACCACTTGTAATTTATCCCATATCTTCATGAGTTTGGTGGATTATGTAGGAAAATCATCTGAACCTTGAGAAATTGAATACAAGTTTTGTTGAATATGGTAACTCAGCTCTTCACCTGATTGCTCATATCGTTGACTCAATTTAGTCCAGATCTAAGATGCAGTGGAGAGAAAAAGAACACTATCTGCAATGTTCTTGTGAAGAGAATTCAAAATCCAGCTTATAACCATGGAATTACCACGATACCAGCCAGGATATGTAGATGAATTAAGTGCAGGTTCAGAAATCAATCCATCAACAATACCTAATTTGTTCTTTGCACATAGAGCGATAACCATTGCTCGTTTCCAAGCGTTGAATCCGACGCAATTAAAGACATTGGTGACAAGAACAGAGCTTGGCTTATCAGATGATCCAAGGTAAATTGGATTTGAAAAGGAAATTACAGTTGAATCACTTGAATTAGCTTCAACTGGAGATTCTCCTGACATGATTGATTATAAACAATTGAACCGAAAGAGACTGAAGATAAATGCGAAATAAGAATAGTTGAAGATGATGAACAGATCGTTAATCCGATACCATGTTAACTTTAACGATCTTAGAGAGAGAGAAGATATTATTTTCAATCTTTGTGTATTGATTAACTTCTATTACAATGAAGAAAACAGAATATATACATAAAGATACAAGGGGAATTGAGTAATTTAACTCTTATAAACGACCATTTTAATAAAAATAACCAACACTTTTTTTTGGGGGAAATTGACCACATGCTCCTGAATATCATATTCCGGTAATTTTGTTTTGGGCTTATGATCCGAAATATGATATTCCGGAGTATTTATGATCTTGTTCTAGAGTGGGTGTTGGTTGGTGGGATTTTGGTCCGGAATCTGACACCCCATAGGTTCCAGACTGAAAAAGTGTATTCCGGACTACAGCCCACAACGACCATACATTCCAGAGTGATATTTCGGAGAGCTAGAATTAGGATTTTTGTTCCAAATATGCAATACAGTTGTGTGTTTAATATATTTGTGTTTTCGATACTTTCCATAAACGTTCCACAATGAGTACGTATACAAGCTTTTTTCGAGTTCCAGTTTCTTGTGGAGGGCAATGACAGTTTATCGACGGATGTATGAAGTATCTTACTCCGGATTACACTTGTTTTGGTGTAGACATAAGCAATGATATCAACTATGTTGAGTTAGTTACGTTGGTTGCTTCCAAGTCCAGGTTACACACTAATCATATTCGTCTATCTTTTCAATGTCCTTGATCAAATATAATTATGCAAATTCTTGAAGATAGTGATATATATTTTCTTAGTTTTTTTACTACTATACCTCCCAACACATTAGACATTTTCAGTTGTAAAGGTGTCTGGAATGGGATGTAGGGTAATCCGAAACAAGGGAATGGCGAAATCTAGTCTGAAACAGGTTAAAATGTATTTATACGAGAACCAGATTACCGGGTCGGAATTATCTATCTATCCGTTTACAAAATATTAAATCGGGCCTCATTCCGGACCAAATGGTCATTTTGCAAAAAAAAAAGTTATATTTTAAAAAAACAACCAAAAAAAGATTAGATTACTAAATTTCCCAATATACAATTTTCTCTATCAAACACATGCTAACTAACTTTCTAACTAAATGTTAAATTACAGTTATACCCTAACTAACTAACAAAAACAATAAAGAAAGCATATAGAAGCTAACAACATGCAAGATTAGGAAAGACAATGTCAATTTTTTAAATCTTGAACACAAACTATGAATTTTAATAAGCCATATGCACCAAAAAAACAGGTTCCAACCGCTCACTTTGGGTTCCGAATATTACAAGGTTTGAAAGAGATGACTCGTCTTTAAGCAGTTTCTTTTGAAACTACGCCACGCACCCTTCTTTTAGGGGTGTTTGGCTTAGCTTTTGAGAGGCCAAAAGTCATTTTAAGAAAAAATAAAAGGTAAAAGATGTTTGGTAAAAACACTTTTAAAAACTACTTTTGGATTTTGGATATAAGGAAAATCAACTTTTTGGAAAAGTCAGGAAAACCTGACTTTTTGCAACTTTTCTAAAAATGATTTTTGGCCTCTAAAAATGTAAGCCAAACACCCCTTTTGACCAACTCTTAATTAAAACCCTCAATATTGAAATTGAAGACTTCCTTATAAAATGTCCAAATGTTACCTGATGACCACCATCCTATACGTTTATAAGCTACGTACACCATTTGTAATTTTGTTTAAAAATGATTAAGTTGTATATTTCCCACTATATTAAAAGACTTGAATGTAAATTTGGTGGGGTGTTGTAAGAGAGAGCACGGTGCAAGTGGCAAGGTGGGACCTACCCTGAAAGAGGTGCGGTGCCAGCCTGTGTATTTCAGCATTCAACATCAAAATCTTTAATTCTTTTTCATCTTTATCAGATATTCAGAATCCAACATTTAATTCAGTTCGAAAATCTATGATTCGAATCGACGTACAACATCAGATCCACGATGTACATGTCCATGAAGAAATCTTTGTTTGGATTTAGACAAAGAACCTAAAAAGACAAGCAACTTTACTTGTACACAGCTGGCACAAACCCTTACACAACAACGATTCTCTTTTCTTAAATACATATTTCTTTTTGTCACTTAGTAATCATACTTGATATTAATAATTTCAGTTTTTGTGAGTATGGTTTTGTTTATTTTATATATTTTTGCTAATATTTAAAGTATTCGTTTTTAACAGCGGTTTGGTGCAACGGACAGTAACATCCGATAGGACAGTATGTCATAACATCCAACGAACTCAGGTTCAATCCCTCCCAGAAGAAATAACAATAACATCATTAGCAACTCAGTTTCTCATTAAGGAGTTTTACTGTTCTGGACACGAATTAAACTCGATATCATTCCCCTAGTCGGAAGAAAAACTTAAGTGTGCATCTGCCCAGTTGAACTGGATCTCATTGGCTAATATTTAAAATATTTAATCTTATGTTTATGTTATTCAACATAATTTTGCACACAGGGATAGTGAGAAGGCTTCGCTTAACATCTAAATGGTCACGTTCATGTTAAAGTAAATTAAATAAATGTTTGATAAAAAGTATTTGTGATTGTGAAGTATAGAAACTAAAAATGTTGATAGGCACATGAAACAAGAATATATTTTGGAGGGTTAAAATGTGATAGACTCGAAAGTCAGAAATGTGTGGGACAAAATATTGTTGCAAGCGTCGACACAAAACAAACAATGACACTCGCCTAGCCTAGTCATGTTTTTGACTGAGTCACTGTCTCCTTGACGAATATTTTCTATGGGATAATTATTTGTGAGTGTAACTAAACTAATGTAAAATTTATATAGACAAAACTATATAAATGGTCCATCATACTTAAAAAAATAAAAGAAAAAATAAAAATAAATAAATAAATATATAAAACTATTATTTTAGACTCTAGCCTTTTTTTATGGTCTGTATGGTTTCAATTTTTTTACCAAAAACTACATAAATGGTCCACGTGTTTATAAAATCGGCATTGGTCTAGGAATAGTTTCAATCATGTTTATGGGTCCAAGAGCATTGACAATGTGTTTATAAAAATAACTATATTGATAAATATTCTTAACCCTGATGCTTATAATTTCCAAATAGGTAATATGGTCCATACCAGATATTCGTTTGAGGTAAGTCATTTAATATATAACTAACCTAGTGGAAGGTGTAACACCTAATACCATAGCAGATGTTCAACTTTAGGTTTTCTAATAGTCAATCCTTAATCTCATCCTATTTAAATATCAAGAATCCCAAGCTATGTTATTTTAAGCATAATATTTAAAAAATAAGTATTAGTAGGTATAAAACTTGGAGGTATGCTGAGTATACAATTCAAAGCCTACTAATTATCTTGTGACCTAATTTCTTCCAATGCAGCCTAATTACTTTTATATTCACCGAGATTCCATATATACTAAAAGTTATTTCAAATAACTAAACTCCTAAAGCCTAAAGCATAAAACCAGACAAGTCTAAGAACCTTAAATCCATGTTAATTCAATATTAAGCCTATTACTAGGCAACAACGAATATCAAAGCTAAGTCATTCGAACCATAAATCCTAAAAATATGCTAATCATATATTCACAATCCACGACTTGCGGTTTAAGTTTAAACACTATAAACACTACTCTAAGTAGGTGTGAGTATAATAAATATTGAAACCGAATGGAACCGGAACCAATTAGGAACCAAATATATAATTTGGTTTGGTCTTCCACATCCATAAATTTGGCTCTTGTTTTTTCGGTTTTGGTCTGGTTCAGACTCTAACAACTAGGAGATATCAAAATACTCATTGGAACCAAATTGAAATCATAACCAAATACGTAATTCGGTTCGGTTCTCGATTCCTCCATATCTATAAACTTGGTTCTCAATTTTGTGGTTCCAGAACCAAGGTCATCTGTAACTCTAAGGTTCTTACTTTGATCTACAAATGTTGCACTATAAAAACAAACTTCATTCACATAAAATTATTTGTCACGTAAGGAAGCAAAAGAAAAACGGATATAACGACACAACTATTTAACATGGTTTGGTCGATGTGATTACATTGCAATCGTAACTATGAATACTTATAACTATAAATCCTAAGCTACTATAGGGTCGAACTATTATACTAACGATCCTCAAACCTACTCCAAACATTTCTCTTCGAAATCGGCATTCAAGTTTTGCAACTTTGTCTTGGACGTTACCCATGGTTCAAACCTAAAAGAATATAAAAGAAGAGAAGAATCATATAAGTACTCCCACACCAAAATAAGATAATTTTCAACTTTCGCTCTCAACCCTTATATCACCAAATCTATTATCCATTAAGCCTAAACGTCCCCCCATTTTCGAAAGCCAAGTAACCTAAAAATATATTCTTAATCCTCAAACCTACTCCAAACACTTATCTCTTTGAAATCAACATTCAAGTTTTGCAATTTTGTCTCACACATTATCCATGGTTCAAACATAAAAAAATATAAAAGAGGAGAAGAATCCTCTAAGTATTCCCAACACCAAAACAAGATAATTTTCTACTTTCGCTCTCAACCCTTATATCACCAAATCTATTATCCATTAAGCCTAAACGTCCCCCCATTTTCGAAAGCCAAGTAACCTAAAAATATATTCTTAATCCTCAAACCTACTCCAAACACTTATCTCTTTGAAATCAACATTCAAGTTTTGCAATTTTGTCTCAGACATTATCCATGGTTCAAACCTAAAAAAATATAAAAGAGGAGAAGAATCCTCTAAGTATTCCCAACACCAAAACAAGATAATTTTCTACTTTCGCTCTCAACCCATATATCACCAAATCATCTGTTATCCATTAACTAGCCTAAACGTCCCCTAATTTTCTGAAGCCAAATAACCTAAAAATATATTCTTATCCTACAATATGGTATTTCCACTTTAACACCATCTTTTGATTTTTGTGAATATCACTTGAACATATAGTATGTATTTATTGATGGTAATCAATTTTCTAGTTGGTTGGCTATCCATAGATAGTATTTAACATGTATGTGTCAAATGATTCTGTAGTATTGATTATGTAATACTCGAATGATAGGATTACTTCTAAAGTTCTTTATATCATTTAATAAAGTAAATAGTACTATTGTCTACTGGATCAACTTTTGGTAATCGCTCAAGAAGTTAATGTAGTAGAAGTTATGCAAACCCATCTTCTTCTTCTTCTTTTATTATTATTATTATAAAATATCTGCCGCTAAAAAATCGTAGTGTGCAATTTTTTTTCCTTAGACTCTACTTTCTGAATGTTAATGTTTTTATTATTGTGCAAACCCTACGGTGAATAAAACCGGCAAATGATCTTTAAAAATAACTAGCATCTCTCAAGGTTTCCCGTTATTAACCCGTTCTTTTTTCTAATGAATGTTTCAATTGTGTAATTTGAAAGTTAAGATGTGATCACCAGCTTAGCTGGTTGTGATGCATCTGGGTTATAGGCCTCAATGGGTGAGGTAAGGAGTTCGACTCTTGGCTGAACACATTTGGGGGATTTTCCCTGGAGTGGCGAATAAGGGGAAAGGCCGAGGTGTGTGGGCTTGCCCGTTATTGGATCCACATTACTAGAGTCTGGTACGCTTGCAGAGATATCTCGCCGGTTCAAAAAAAAAGACCGTTAATTTGTTGAAGTTGTTTTATAATCGATGTAGTTTAATTACTCGGAGATTACTTTTTGTATTTGCTATATAACATGATAACAAAACAGTTAAACATGCAACGATAAACAACTGTTTGAACCATCATTATATATAGTTTGTTATAAGATACGTTTTGAAAGTTGTTTATTTCAACATATTTTACTGATTTCAAAATTCAACTAATAAAGAAAATGATGATTAGTTTGCAAATAAATAAATTTACAAATATAATAATAATAGAAAGCTTAACCCCGATTTTAGTAAAAAAAAAAGCACAAATTTATCATTAATAAGTAAATTATACTTAAAAAAAAGACCGTTAATTTGTTGAAGTTGTTTTATAATCGATGTAGCTTAATTACTTGGAGATTACTTTTTGTATTTGCTACATAACATGATAACAAAACAGTTAAACATGCAACGATAAACAACTGTTTGGACCATCATTATATATAGTTTGTTATAAGATACGTTTTGAAAGTTGTTTATTTCAACATATTTTAGTGATTTCAAAATTTAACTAATAAAGAAAATGATGATTATTTTGCAAATAAATGAATTTACAAATATAATAATAATAGAAAGCTTAACACCGATTTTAGTAAAAAAAAAGCACAGATTTATCATTAATAAGTAAATTATACTTAAATAAATAAATAAATAAAAGACCGTTAATTTGTTGAAGTTGTTTTATAATCGGTGTAGCTTAATTACTTGGAGATTATTTTTTGTATTTGCTACATAACATGATAACAAAACAGTTAAACATGCAACGATAAACAACTGTTTGAACCATCATTATATATAGTTTGTTATAAGATACGTTTTAAAAGTTGTTTATTTCAACATATTTTAGTGACTACAAAATTTAACTAATAAAGAAAATGATGATTAGTTTGCAAATAAATAAATTTACAAATATAATAATAATAGAAAGCTTAACCCCGATTTTAGTAAAAAAAAAGCACAAATTTATCATTAATAAGTAAATTATACTTAAATAAATAAATAAATAAATAAATAAGTCATTTATGAAACAATATTTTAACCATGAGTCAATATTTTATACAATTAAACACCTTGTTGGTTTGCTGCTTAGTAGTTATCGGACTACGACATTTCACCTTGGTGGTTACGATTTACCTTTTCAACACACACGCATACACATATAATACATATGTCATCTGTTATTTTCACCATATCCAATCACTAAACTCAGGTGATACCTATCACTAAGGCCAGAAAGAATGATGTCACGCCTGCCACAATCCACGTAGACGTCACCTAGGATTTGTGACACTGCTTCAAAAATTTGTCATTTACAGGGCGTGAGTTGTCACGCCTGCCATGCAATTTAAAAATAAAAATTAATCCTATAAATAAACATTTCAAACAAGTTTTATCATGCTATATTTTTTAAACTAAAATTAATTTATATAAACGATAACCCAATAGTCCTTACTTGGGGTGAAATGACCGTTTCACCCCTGGCCCAACAAGATTCACAACCAATGCCCAAAACTATCAAATCTATAAATATCCATCAATGGCCCAATTTTCCAAATTGGGCTCAAACCCTTACATGGGCCTTTCCCTAAAGGCCAATTACTTTTCTGAACCAATGAGTTTCCGATGGCCCAAATTGGGCCCGATCAAGGCCTAACTACATTGGGCCCACTAAGGCCCAATTCATAAACCAAGGCCCATTAGGGCAAGCCCAGTAAGGCAAGCCCAACCAGAAGTCCATTACTCTAAAATCCTTAGTCCATTATGAGCCCAAACCAAAAGACAAGTCCAATACCAAGCTAGCCCACAATAAAAGAGTCTAAAACTTGCACAGGGGTTGCTCACGTCGTGAGCCCTACATGCTCATGTCGTGAGGTCGTGGTTTCAGTCCAGGAACTTCCTTGAATACGTATTCACGTCGTGAGGCTTCATCCCTCACGTCGTGAGTCCAGATCTGACAAAAAATGAGCATTAAGCTCTTAATCCATTAAGCCTTAACATGAGACAGTTTATAGGGTCTTCCTTGACCCTAAGGACCATAAAAATCGAAGCTTTTCAGTCACATATGTCCAATACATGTCTTAAACCCCAACCAAGATCAAAATGAAGGAAAAAAGGGCCAAGACTCAAACTTGGAGTCCAAAACCATGACCAAAGTCCAGATCTAGAACATAAAAGACTTAAAGTACCACCATGATCCATAAAGTTGCCAACTTTATGGATTCCATGCATGCTAACCAACATTACAAGCCATAAAATGCATGGAAACTTAGATCTAGCAAGCAAGGAAAGGAAAGGCATGAACTTGAAGACTTACAAAGGTCCAAAAGCTCCATAACTAGCTGATGATGAAGCCAAGAAGCTAACCAATGCACCACCAATGATCTTCTTCTCCTTAATGAGATTCAAATCCTCCAAAATCTCTTGAATAACACCAAAATGACCAAGAACTTCAATGGGGGCTGATATTAGGGTTTCCAGAGGTCTTGGGAGTGAAAGAGGCTGAGGAGAAGCAACCCTAATTATCTTATACCTTTAAATACCCGAAAATTAGGGTTTTGGAGCATCAGGCGCTCCTCACGTCGTAAGCCTTAAATGAACTTGGTCAACAAGTCAACGATCACTCACCCGAACTACTCCAACTTCAAACGACAATAACTTCTTTGTTTTAACTCCGTTTTTGACGTTCTTTATATCCACGGAAAGGTGGCGAGGAGCTCTACACATCTATCAACTTATCCTCACCTCAAAACCTTCCGAACAAAAATCCAAATCTCATAAAGAGCTCGAACTGCCACTTTACTGATATACCCATTTGGCTCCACGACACAACCCAATTCCCGGATCACCTCAATTACATTATATGTACCTAAGTGGGTCTAGGTCTCTCTTTCCACAGGCCATAAGCCTTATGATAACCCATCTTCAGGCCACAATACCGAATTAGGAAAGCGATTCGGAACAGGGCGTTACAACTTAGAATCTCTGTGATTTTATTTTATTTGAGTACAAATCATGTGCTTCCAGAAGTACGAGCCCAATATTACCTTCCACACATATCCATACTTTCCTTAAGACTCATCCTGGATCCTTTAAGTCACTTCCCTATGAAAACACTCATAGGTCCTTGTACCATACATCGCACTAAGGCACTTGTAACACCCGTTTTCCAAGTATTTTCATTTTCAACGTAAAGTATTAAATTCTTTGCAAATATGATCCTTACATGGGGCGTAATTGGCCTCTATGCATGGCTTAACATGAGAAATGGGAAGCATGCATTTAGTGCTCTACTCAGGGTGTTCCTAGAGTACACAACGCGTAGATCTGCATTTTTCAAACCCTAATTTTTATGGTTGAGACCCAATTTAAACACGTTAAGTCCCTTGAGGCCTCTTCATGCTCTGCCTCCACTCTCTGTAAACAGTATTTCAAAACCCTAATCCTTGTTTAGCTTGTGTGAGCCTCTTTTGTATGTTTTTGATGCATATTGAAGAAGGAGAAGTCTACCATTATGGATTGGTGTGGCTCAAGCTTGAAGATCCAAAGCGTTCATCTCTTTTTCAAACTTTTGGAGGTATAAAGTTCTCATCTTTGTGGTTCTATGGCTTGGATCTAGGATAGTTTAGAGTTTTGCATGCTTTTACTCACATTCGTTTTATTTCTTGTGAGTAAAAGCTACTCCAGAGCTTATAATTGTCATATCTTGTCATTTCTGAGGATTTTATGTCATAAAAATGAGATCTTGATGGTTGATTTTCACCTACGGAAGGGTTTGAGGACATTAAAGGAAGTTATGGTACTAGGGTTTGGTTGTGGGTCCATTCAGTCATGCAAATGCATAAAGCCTAAAACTTTATCAATTTAGAAATCAATTAGGTTCAGATCTGAGAGTTAAACGCTTGATCTTAAGGTATTAAGGAATTAAAAATGGACTTTGGCATGAGTTGGGTTACGCAGGGCGTAACCTTGGACTACACAGCACGCAACGTAACCTTGCCCTGTTTTCTGTGGGAAGGATCTACGCATGGCGTAGAGCTAGAGTACAAATGGTGTATGATCAGAGGGTGTTAGAGATCATTTTTTGAGCATCAGGTCAAGTTGGGGTGGGGTCTAGCATTGGAAGGGTAAAATGGTCTTTTACCTTAGAGAGAGAGAGAGAGTATGTAATTGACCTTTGATTTTGGGTTATCACCTTAACAATTAATTAGGTTTGTTTTGGATACGTTTAGTGTTAGGAGTTTTGTAGCAATAATGAGTGTGAAATTTTGTTACCTTCAGATTGAGGTGAGTCTTCTCGCTGTACTTGTGGGTCGAAGGCATCATGTCGGCTTGTTGGATTATGTTTATAGTATGCTAGTTGTCTTTGTGACTCTTGCATGTATTTTTATCTATGTGTGGGCGAGGCCCACTATATGGGTTGGGAGGGCCCATTACAAGTTACGGGCATGCCTGTTACCGGGCGGGGCCCGATGTATGTATCGTATGTGGTATTTCGGAAGAAATCACTAAACTTTATGGTTACAGATTTATGTTTAAATGTTTTCAGGTACTTTCGATTCCAAGGGGAAGAGCTCGATGTGAATGCATCACATCTACTAGCATTTCCCACTTTATGTTATGATTTGTACTCTGATAACTATTTTTCTTTATTGTCACACTTGATGGTTTTCTAAATGAATGATTGATAGTTTGGTTTGATTAAAAAATTAAAATTTTACTTAGTATTCTCGAGACATTACAATTGGTATCAGATCCTTGGTTTGAGGCAATCGGGCACACTCTCGAGTGTATATGAACTCAAACCGACGAATTGGAAAAAAGAAACGATTTTCCAAAAGGGTTTTATAAAAGAAGGGGTGTGCTGCGTGTAATCGGCTAATCTCAAAAAGTATTTCCCAAAATACCCATACATGTTTATTTGTTTCAGTATGTGTATATGTGTATAGCATGCTAGATTAAAGATAAGGATCTGCTCGCAATTGTATGATGAAATGTTAGAAGAGATGCCTTTGTATGCCTATTATATGAGCCTCTGGAATTGCATGCTAGTATGGATTTCAGATGAGAGTATAGAGTGGCATGATTAGGCAGTGCACTGGTTAGAACTCGATGCTCAAATGCAGCTTGCTTTGTGCTTTTAGGAACCACCATTAGTACCAGTTAACTATCAAGTGAATATGCTAGGTTACATGTTATAGAAACTAGATAATTTTCGAAGTTTAGGTTTAACTCTATTGCGTAGCTCTTGTTTGATTCCATCCGATGTAGCATGAGACCTTGCAATCAAAGAATTATCTAGTGTCTATTGCATGTAATTTTATTTGTAAGGTAGTTAGCAGGTGTTAGTGGGAGTTTTTTCTACAACTGATGGGAGAGAGGGGTGTGAAGGGAATCCTAGGAGAACCTAGGAAGTATGATAAGTTGGAAGATGTGTTGATTAGCAGGAGTGACAGATGGTTGGTAGTAAGGGAGTCACTTAGGGGAATTGGGGAAACTCTTGAGGAACGTACGGATAGGTGTTGAAGGTAGTATTGGGCCCATACTACTGAAAGCACAAGATATGTACTCGAGTCAAGGGAAGTCATGAGGATTCTAAGGAACACGCAGGGTGTGGGATTCTTCGAGTGTTTTCTGATGGTTTATTTTGTTTATTTTCAGTATGGTGGTGACTCGAGGAGGTTTTGGTTCTTATGATAGATCGGGTTCGGGCTCTGGGGCCAACCCAAATGATGAACGGATATGAGAGTTCATCTCGTCTGAGATTACCCACGGTATTCGGGAGCAGACTCCTGTGATCTTTGGTACGATCAAGGATGACATTATGGAGATTCTGGATGAGTTTCTAGGTGCATTCTGTACTAAGATAGTGGCTATGGTGGGAGTGTGCACTCTTACCTTTAGAGATTTACGTGTATGTGGGGCTCCTCAGTTCTTCAGGAATACGGACCCCATTGTTAGCAGGTTAAGGTTGACGGACATCGCGAACGACTTCCGGACTAGCTCATGCCCTGAGGAGTCAAAGTTCAGACCTACATCCTATCTTCTGAAAGACATATCCCGTGATTGGTGGGAGGAGGTAGGTCATGCCTTGGGAGGCGATGCTATTGAGGCGATGACTTGAAATGACTTTGTTACGAGATTCAGGGTTGAGTTTACACCAGTGACCGAGGTTCAGCAGCTGGCGAGGGAGTTCCAGGACCTTTGCTAGACTACTGAGACTGCAACGGAGATCACCACCATGTTCCGTGAGAGGGCTTTACTAGTTCCGTAGTATGTGGCATACGGGGAGATAAAGAAGGAAAGGTACCATGATATACTGAAGGATGAGATAGGGGAGACTGTGAGCATGTCTAGCTTCAGCACCTTGGAGAACATGATAGCGAGGGTCCGATAACGGGAGATTGATTTGGAGACCGAGGAAGAGAAAGCTAGTTCAAGCTCAGGTATCAGAATCATCAGCAAAAAATACCAATGATTTTGATTCTTGATCGAGGGGAAGCAGGGATGGAGCCGCTGTTGACAGTACGACAAAGTGCATGATGAGTTTTGCAGGGTGAGTGGTTATGGCTGATTCAGGTGCGGCAAGCTGTGTCACTACAACAAGGATTACACTGCCACCACCACTACCCATGTATTTGATCCGATTTGATTCCATTGAAACCAGAGGGTCCAAAAGAGGTCCAATTGTCCGATCTTGGAAGGAGGAGTAGTTACAACACCTGCTCCAACTACATTGAGGATCATCGACGGCCACCGGGACAAGGCATAGGTTCCAGTTGTGAGGAGTCGAGCTTTCCAGCTAACAGCCGAGGAGGCTCGTGTAACACCAAATATGGTTACTCGTGTGTATCTTCTCCTTATTTCATTTATTCTTTGATGTTTATGCTTATTATATATATATATATATATATATATATATATATATATATATATATATATATATATATATATATATATATATATATATATATATATATATGTTGTTGTATAGGGACGTTCTTAGTGAACAGTGTTCCAACTTTAGTTCTTTTTTATTCAAGCACCACCTAATTGTTTGTATCTATTGTGCTCAACAAGAGATTCCTTTATGCTCCAGGGGAGCTTGATTATTCGGGTGCCACCCAATTGTTCATATATCTTGTGCCCAAGTGGGGGAGAACTATTTATCCATGGTGAGGGTGCTCAGCGGGGACCAACTCTCTATTCAGCTGCGAGAGCTAGGAGGTATCTTCAGCAGGGTTGTTTTGGTTTTGTAGCTTATGTATTGGATACCATAGAGGAAGGGAAATAGGATGATTGATAATGTGCTGATCATTCGAGAGTATTCCGATGTGTTCCCAGAGGACTTGCCTGAACTGCCTCCGGAGAGGCAGGTTGAGTTTCATATTGATCTGGTTCCTGTTGCAACTCCGATAGCCAAGGCACCTTATCAGTTAGAACCACCGGAGATGTAGGAGTTGTCTACACAGTTGCATAAGCTATCAAGGGGTTTATCAGGCCGATTAGTTCACCCTGGGGAGCACCGATACTATTTGTGAAGAAGAAATATGGTTCCTACAGGATGTGCATCGACTACCGGGAGTTGAACAAGTTAACAGTAAAGAACCGTTATATGCTTCCTAGGATGGATGATTTGGTCGACCAATTACAGGGTGTGTCTTGGTTCTCCAAGATTTATTTGCATTCTGGCTACCATCATATGAGGGTTCGGGATAAAGATGTTCAGAAGACAACCTTCAGAACTCGTTATGGTCATTAAAAGTTCGTGGTGATGCCATTTAGGCTCACCAATGCACCAGCAACGTTCATGGACCTTATGAACAAGGTTTACATGCTGATGCTAAATCGGCCAGTGATCGTTTTCATTGATGATATATTTGTCTATTCTAAGACCAAGGAGCAGCATGAGGGTCACTTGTGAGAGGTTCTGGAGACTTTTAGGAAGGATAGGCTTTATGCCAAATTCTCCCAGTGTGAGTTTTGTTAGGCGTGGTGCAGTTTTTGGGACACCTCGTCAATCAGAAGGGTATATTGGTCGATTCAGCCAAGATCGAGGTTGTGATGCAGTAGGAGGTTCCAAGGTCTCCATATGAGGTTCAAAGTTTCCTTGGCTTAGCAGGGTACTATCGAAAGTTCATTGAAAACTTCTCCAGGATCGCAGTTCTATTGACCAGGGTGATGAATAAGTCGGTTACTTTTCGTTGGAGCCTGAGCATCAGGCAACATTTGAGACTTTGAGGCAGAAGTTATGCAAGGCTCCAATCATGGGATTGGGTGTGGTGCTGATGTAGACAGTTCATGTGATTGATTATGCTTTGAGTCAGTTGAAGCCTCATGGGGCAAACTACCCTATACATGATTTGGAGCTGGGGGCTGTAGTTTTCGCCCTCAAGATTTGGCATCATTATTTGTATGGGGTTCATTGTACATCTACATGGATCACAAGAGTTTGAGGTACTTGATGGATCAGCCAAATATGAATATGAAGCAGCGTAGGTGGCTCAATGTAGTGAAATATTACGATTGTGAGATCTTATATCATCTCAGGAAGGCTAATGTGGTGGTCGATGCCTTGAGCCGCAAGGAAACTTATACTCCTATCAGGGGTTTATGTTTAGGATGACAATGATTACCCCACTCTTAGAGCAGATTCATAGGGCTCAAATTGAGGCTATGAAGGAGGAGCACTAGAAGAGCGAGCACATAGTGGGTCAGGTGTCCTCTTTTCATTATGATAGTCGAGGATTGTTGACTTTACATCGGAGGATTTGGGTTCCATATTTGGGTGGTTCACACCAGATTCTGATGGAGGAGGCGCAGAATTCGAAGTTTTCTATTCATCCGGGTGTGATTAAGATGTATAGAGACCTTCAACTTGATTATTGGTGGCCCTGCATGAAGCGGGATGTGGCCTGGTATGTGGAGGGGTGCTTGAATTGCAGGAAAGTCAAGGTCGAGCATCAACAACCTCACGAAAAGTTAGAGCCATTGGGTGTTTCCATATGGAAATGGGAAGAGATAACGATGGATTTCATCACGAAACTACTAATTGGATAAGGTGTCTAAATCCATAACTATATTTGGTATGTACTTGACCCGAGCCGGCATGGTCCATTTGGGTTGCCCTTCACCGGAACAATTTGTATGAATAGTCTTTTGAGAATAGTATATTTATGATTTATTAATATAATATAAGCTATAATATATTAATATGAATTCATATTATTTAATTAGTATTGATCAAGAATTAATTTGGAATTAATTTAGTGATAAAAAAGAAACTAATTAAATA
Source organism: Lactuca virosa (assembly GCF_052849685.1). NCBI lineage: Eukaryota > Viridiplantae > Streptophyta > Magnoliopsida > Asterales > Asteraceae > Lactuca > Lactuca virosa. The sequence goes on along the minus strand of NC_136428.1, from coordinate 102,915,384 downwards.
TGGACTCTTGTATATATAGAATGGGCCAATGTTCATTTAGGATGGGCTAAGCTTGCATGGAAGTCCATGGATAGTCCATTGAGCTTTTAACCCATGGATCCTATGGAAATGAAAGGTCATGGGTATTAGGGTTTACATGGATGTAACCCTAATCCACCATACTATATAAAGAGGTCTTTGGCACTTGAAATGGCACTAGTGTATGAGATAACAAGAGTGGGCTCATTTCTAGAGTGCTTCATATTTTCTCAAAGTCTTCCAAGTTGTTTTGGGTGATTTGTGATTCCACTTGAGGCATTCACATTATTGGTGCTAGGCTCTTAAAGCTCCATGCAATCAACCACAAGGAAATGTATGTCATTCTACTAGTTTTTATATTACAAGTACCCCATGATATGCTAGTTAGGATCAGAACCTTGGAAAAATCAAACTTTGCATGTATAATAGAGAAAACATAAATCCAAGGTTTCTAGGGTTGCATGCACACCATAGGAGTGTTAGAATGCTCAAAACCCATCAGTAGTATCAAAGCCTAGGCTTGTTTTCATTATACTTGATGCAAATTGCTGAAAAAAGTTGAAAATCTGCTCACTGTTCAGTCAACTCACCGAGTCCATGGGGGGACTCGACGAGTCCAGGTGAAAACTCATCCTACTCGTTGAGTAGGTTCTTGCACTCGGCGAGTATGAGGCCCTGTATGCAGAATTTTGAGTTTTATTATTGGAATTGGACTAGAATCATTACCCTAAACTGTTTTTAGATTGTTAAACCTGTTTTTGATGTGGTAATGATTGTGCTTATCCAATTTCAATGATAATTATCAAAGTTTCAAGTTTTATATATGTTTATATGATTCTTGAAAATTGTTGATATGAATGTTCATGCTTATGAGTTTTGGTAGATCATAGGAATTATTTGCAAATTGTTTGTTAGTGTAATTCTTGATCTAAATGCCAATTAATGGATTCCATAACTTGTCCTCAAGTTATGGAATTCCAAAAGTTTTTTCTTTAAAACTCATAAGTTATAGAAATGAAAAGTTTTGAATAGTTTCAAAACTTGCCCTCAAATTTTGGAATTTGTAAAGTCTCACACACACTTTAATTCCAATCCCTAGAATTTTAAAAGTTTAAAATTCAACCCTTATACTTTATAATATTATAAGTTAATTATATATATATATATATATATATATATATATATATATATATATATATATATATATATATATATATATATGTATGTATAAGATCAAGTCTGTCTTACCGTTAGTAGGCCTCATTCACGAAGTCGGTCTATAAGGGGGGTATAAGGTTGTTGCCTATAAAATGGCAGCTTAATGGGTGTCCATTCTCACCCACCGCTTCCTTGACTGGTAGAGGATCGTTAGCCAAACGGGTAGGACAAGGACTATAATTATCATTAAAAGTATAATGATTATAAAGTAACTAAATGTTTTATAAATTCTCAATCTTAGTTACTATAGGAAAATGTGAATTTGGTGCTAACCCATGAAATTACACTTTGTACCTTACCAAGTCGTTAGTGGAGCGTGTGTGGTTAACCGTCACACTAACATGGACTAGTAAGTGTGGCAAAGGGTAACTTAATGTTTAACATAGATTGGTGGAGCGCGTGTGGTTAACCGGCACATCGATTAGGTGATAAAATTAAGGGTACCAAGTTAATTTGCATGGTTATTCACACCTTGTTTGTGATCCTCGGCATCCCAGTCACAAACTTGAGAGGGCACAATCGAGATTTAAACATGCCATTGAAAAGTTCAATGAATCTCAAAAGGATCTAGGAGTTTCAATCCAATTAAAACCTAATAATTTATTTCGTTTTTCATGGTGGAAATTGGTGAATCGTCATTCGCCTACCTTCAAATATTTTATAGCTTGGATTACGACATCTATCTTCCAAGTTATAAAGTATTGTGTTGGGTCCTAGCCTTAATATTAAATTTGGGTGTCTTATTAAGGATTCTTTATCTAATCTAAACTTGTCTTTCTTCTTTTCAGATGTCTTCCAACAATGCTTCTGGCTCAAACCCTACCTGCTCCTTCTCTCTCATGAATCTTTGTAGGAGAGTCATCTTTAATGATTCAAACTTTAATGATTGGATCAGGAACATCAGGATGGCCACACGTTACGAGGACAAGGAATATGTCCTCGACAAGGAGCTGAATGAAATTGATGAGTCTTCTGCTACTCCACAGGAGATCACTGACTTTAGGACTCATGAGAGAGATGCCACCAAGGTGGCATGTATCATGTTGGCCACACTGACAGCTGAACTCCAAAAGTCCTATGATGACTTTTACCCTTTTGAGATGCACATGGACCTGATGGATAGATACCATTAGAGTGCTCGTAAAGAGAGGTATGAAATCATATCTTCCATGATAACAAGCCGAATGAAGGATGGTGAACCCATCACGGGCCACATGCAGAAAATGCAAAGGTTTGTGGACCGTTTGCTGAAGTTGAATGTGAACTTCCCCGAGGAGCTGGCAATTGACATCATATTGCGCTCCTTACCTTCATGTTATGATCAGTTCCAAATGACCTATCATATGAACAAGGAGGAGGTCACACTCAGCAAGCTTCAAGGACTTTTGAAGACCGCCGAAAGTGGTCTCAAAGGTAAGTCGGTTGTTACCACTCCTACTCCTACCACCGCCCCTGTACTGGCAATCGGCCAAGGTAAAGGGAAAAAGAGGAAGACCCCTTCGAAGGGTACCAAGGGAAAGTCTATTAATGGCTCCTCTTCGAGTGGAACCAAAGGTGGTTCTTCCACTCACTCTTCCAACCCAAAAGAAGTTGAATGCTTCTAGTGTCATGATAAGGGGCACTGGAAACGAAACTGCCCCAAGTACCTGCAAGATGTTAAGGATGGGAAGGTTAAACCTACCCATGCAGGTATTTACACTATATTGTCTAATAACTCACCACATACTAATTCTTGGGTCCTTGATACAGGTTGTGGTCTTCACATATGTTCTGATTTGCAGGGCCTAAAAAGAAGTGAGGATGTGGAGCACGAGAAGATAAACTTACTCATGGGGAATAGGAAAGCTTCACCTGTCACCAAGATTGGAGTTTATTTTTTATTGCTGAGTAGTGGGTTAATGTTATATTTGAATAAATGTTGTTACTCGTCTGAAATGGCGAGAAATATTATTTCTTTTCACGGTTTGTACAAACAAGGATTTACCTTTTCTTTTGATAATGAATGTGGTGGTATTAATGATTTGTATAATGGTGTTCTTTATTTTAAAGCATTACCTTGTGATGTTGTATATGAAACTGTGTTGGTTGTAGACAACTTAGGAAATAATGTATTGCATATCGATTCTTCCACTAGTTTGGATAAGGCATCCTTGTGGCATTGTTGTCTTGGACATGTCAACAAGAAGCGCATATGCCAACTCCAAAAGGCTGGAGTCTTGGAGTCATTTGACTTAAGGTCAGATGATAGTTGCAAATCTTATTTACTTGGAAAAATGACTAAGTCACCCTTCACTGGTACTTGTGCTAGGGGTGAAGGTTTGTTGGACCTCATACACACAGATGTGTGTGGACCCTTCAGAACCGCCACAAGGGATGCCAGCCGCTTCTATATGACTTTTACTGATGATTACAGTAGATATGGTTATGTCTACTTAATCAAGCATAAGTCAGAAATGATGTGTATTTTTAATGCACTAGTTTTTTATTTATAATTCCTAATTTATTGCATCTAAACCACACCTTACAGGCAGTGAACCCGATCGAGTATAATATAGCTTTGATAAGCAAGGGTGTCGAACACAACGGGGAACAGTAGTGAATTAATTTAAAATATTTGATTATAGGTTACAAAGCACCCGAAAGGAATAAAGAAATGTATTATAAAATCTCAAACGAATAACTAAATAGCAAATCTCGATAGACTGATAGGAAGACAAATCTCTTTAGGTACTTTGGTTTAGACAAATTACACCTTAAATTCATAGACAATTGCACACACAAATTTATTTATTCATGTTCACCGATTTCTAAAATGATTAGATTCATGTTCGCTATTACTAATCCTTTAGAAAACAAGTCAATTCAAGCAGTGATCAGTTGATTAAACTAACAGGTTTCCTAGTGTTCAGTTCGTATCAAGCAAGACTTGTAATAATAGTTAATTAAATTTGTCAATTCAATCAACTTATATGTGATTGGTCGTCACATATACTCACACATTAATTTACTTATTTTGTAGTTAACCCTAGTTTCATGTTTACTATTCCTACGCATATAATCTTGATGGTCATCAAAATCATAAGAGGCAAGCAATCAAGCAGATGTTCATACAACTCGATATACTTAATAATTAACAGAAAATAATTTTCATTAACACATAAGAATCTTTTAACAAGATTAACAAGATAAATTAAACATGAATAAAACAATCCAAATATAGCAATTAATCCAATAATCAAGGTTTCATCTAATCATAAACTCAAAGCAAATGGTTTTGACACCAAAATCAGAAAGTAAAAACATAATGGTATCACAGTGGAATGCTAAACATGGTCACGATAACAAACCACATGATTACCGACATGAATCCGCTCTCTAATCCTTCAAATCTTCGCTCCTGTCAGCTTAACGGCCTTCCGGCCACCTTCTAGACCCTCAAAACGGCAGCTATGAAGTTTTCTTGTTGCACAAGTCGAAGTGGAATATCATAGGTTATGAAAATGGGTGAATGATATGGGGTATTTATAGTTGAATGGAGATGGAATTAATATGGAATATTAGAGTTGGATAGTAATAAGGAAACTAATGGTGGCTTAGGGATTAAGCAAATAAAAATAAGGTAAGTGGTGCCTGGGGAATAAGTAACTTGGAGGGAATTTCCGTCCAGCTTTTATGATTCATCTTCAAGGCCGATTTTGGATAAGATAAATGCGGAATTAGCAAAACGTCCCTCTCACATAAGTCGTAGGAAATTTCATCTACTTTTCAGAACATTTTGAATCTCGTCAATTGGACTTACGAGTCATCAGATATACCAGAAACAATGAAGATGGGTCAATCTGCCAGCAATATCCTTTTTGCATCTTTTCAACTCCATTCTCTTTCTTTTGCATTCCAGCTCCCATTTTAACTGTAATTGAATATTTCAAAGCATATTAAGTATCTTTTAGTTCTAAATAACATAAAAACATAGTATAAATAATAAGAAAACATCATAAATATATGCATAAAATAGACATTATCAAGAAACCTTTGAGAAATTGAAAGAGTTTAAACAAGAAGTGGAGAATCAGCTGGGCAGGAACATTAAGATGCTACGATCCGATCGAGGTGGAGAGTATCTTAGTACAGAGTTCCTTGACTATCTTAAGGAATGTGGAATTGTATCACAATTGACACCTCCCAGAACACCACAACTTAATGGTGTGGCTGAGAGGCACAATCGAACCTTGTTGGACATGGTTCGTTCCATTATGAATCGAGCTTCGTTACCAATCTCATTCTGGGGGTATGCCTTAGAGACTGCCACCCATATCCTTAATCTAGTCCCTACCAAGAAGGTTGCCAGAACACCTCACGATATGTGGACTGGAAAAGTTCTCAATTTATACCACATCAAGGTTTGGGGTTGCGAGGCTTTCGTGAGGCGTGAGGCGCGAGACTGACGACAAGCTCGAACCTCAAAGTGAGCGATGTATTTTCATCGGCTACCCACATAAATCCTTTGGTTACCTCTTCTACAGACCCAGTGAAAATGTGGTTTTTGTGGCAAGGAGAGGATTCTTTCGCGAGAGAGAATTCATAAGCCAAGGAAACAGTGGGAGGCAAATTGACCTTGAAGAGCTTCAAGAGTCAAGCGGTGAAGGAACCTCAAACCCTAGCAATCAACCTGAGGAGGAAATTCATGAGTGCTCATAAATTCTGAGTATTGGATTAAACCCACGCTCACTTGTATCACTTCATGGAATTTATCTCGAGTGATCGTGAGACAGTAATATCATATAAGTCTTCAAACCTAGAGATATGAGTTGTTGACTTTGATTTGGTTGTACATTGATTGTATGAAAACACATCAGTAACTTGATGTTAGAAAATGTGCCTTTGTGTATGATTCAACAAGTAGTTAGTACAAGCATATGAGTCGAAGTTTATCTGTTCCTTTTAGTACTTGCAGGATTAAAAGTGATATCTGAGCCCCTAGATGATTTTGTTTTGACCTATGTGTCGGGCCCGGTCAGAACCGAATTGATGTGTTCAGTTTAGTTCTATGTCAAACAAATCGGAAATCGGGAAAAAAACTGCTGGACAATAAGTACGGCGTTGTTCCATGTATTTGTCCGACTGATATCTTGAACAGAAGATTATATGATCACTTATCTAAAATGGCACTTCATAGTTCAACAGAGTTTTAAGAGCTACGATTGTTGGTCGATTCCCGAAGTCATACTTGCAACTATAGTTATCAGACTTATCTAAGTGGGAGACTGTTGGATAAGGTGTCTAAGTCCATAACTATATTTGGTATGTACTGGACCCGACCCGGCATGGTCCATTTGGGTTGCACTTCACCAGAACAATTTGTATGGATAGTCTTTTGAGAATAGTATATTTATGATTTATTAATATATTATAAGCTATAATATATTAATATGAAATCATATTATTTAATTAGTATTGATCAAGAATTAATTTGGAATTAATTTAGTGATAAAAAAAGAAACTAATTAAATATGGACTCTTATATATAGAATGGGCCAATGTTCATTTAGGATGGGCTAAGCTTGCATGGAAGTTCATGGATAATCCATGGAGATTTTAACCCATGGATCCTATGGAAATGAAAGGTCATGGGTATTAGGGTTTACATGGATGTAACCCTAATCCACCATACTATATAAAGAGGTATTTGGCACTTGAAATGGCACTAGTGTGTGAGATAACAAGAGTGAGCCGATTTCTAAAGTGCTTCATATTCTCTCAAAGTCTTCCAATTTGTTTTGGGTGATTTGTGATTCCACTTGAGGCATTCACATTATTGGTGCTAGGCTCTTAAAGCTCCAAGCAATCAACCACAAGGAAAGGTATGTCATTCTACTAGTTTTTATATTACAAGTACCCCATGATATGCTAGTTAGGATGAGAACCTTGGAAAAATCAAACTTTGCATGTATAATAGAGAAAACATAGATCCAAGGTTTCTAGGGTTGCATGCACACCATAGGAGTGTTAGAATGCTCAAAACCCATCAACTACCACAGACAACGCGAGGGGTGGATTCGATTTGGGTCATTATGGATCGGTTGACCAAGAGTGCACATTTTATCCCCATTCAGGAGAGCATAACTATGGAGAAATTGGAAAATGTTTATATATGTGAGGTTATGGGACAACATGGGGTTCTGGTATCAGTGGTATCCGATCGGGATGTACGCTTTACTTCTAGATATTGGAAGAGATTCCACGAGGATTTAGGTACTCGACTTCACTTTAGCATGACTTTTCATTCGCATACTAATGGACAGAGTGAGCGGACTATCCAGACTCTGGAGGATATGCTTCAGGCATTTGTGCTAGATTTTGGCGGTAGTTGGGATGCGTATCTCCCATTGGCAAAGTTTTTTCTTACAACAACAGCTACCACGCTAGTATCGACCGACCTCCTTTTCGAGATGCTCTATGGAAGGAAGTGTTGGACCCCGATTTGTTGTGGTGATGTTGGTCAAAAAGTGATGGGTACCATAGAGGTGGTGCTCCGGACTACCAAGTTGATTCAGAAGGTGTGCAGGAGATTGCAAACTGCGTAGAGTTGGCAGAAATGCTATGCGGATTGGCAGCGATCCGATCTCGAGTCTCAGGTTGGTGACATGGTACTTCTGAATGTGTCACCTTGTAAGGGTGTCATCCAATTTCAGAAGTGGGGCAAGTTGGGCCCATATATATTGGTCCGTTCAGGGTTGTCTCCCGGTGGGCAGGGTTGTGTACCATTTGGATCTACCCAAGGAGCTCAGTCAGATTCACAGCACATTCCGCATCTCTTAGCTGCAGAAGTGTTTGGTTGATGATTCTGTAGTGGTACCTTTGGAGGATATTCAGGCGGACGAGCGCTTGAACTATATAGAGAGATTGGTCGCGATCCTCGATAGGAAGACGAAGACTCTTCGAAAGAAGGTGGTGGGTTTGGTGAAGGTGCAATGGCAGCATCGGAAAGGCTAAGAGTAGACAAGGGAACCTGAGGAGGAGATAAGGGATGAAGGAGCATTACTTAGTGTTATTTGTAGCGGGGGAATTTGGGAACAAAGTCTGATTTTAAGTAAGGGAGAGTTGTAACACCCGTTTTCCATGTATTTTCATTTTCAGCTTAAAGTATTAAATTCTTTGCAAATATGGTCCTTACGCGGGGTGTAATTGGTATCTATGCACGACGTAGCATGAGAAATGGGACGCAGACATTTAGTGCTCTATGCATGGCATACCTAGAGTACACAGCGCATAGAGCCGTAGTGTTCAAACCCTAATTTTTAGGGTTGAGACCCTATTTAAACACCTTAAGTCCCCTGAGGCATCTTCATTCTAATCCTCCATTCTCCCCAAATAGTATTTTGAAACCATAATCCTTGGTTAGCTTGTGTGAGCCTTTTTTGTGTGTTTTTGGTGCATATTGAAGAAGGAGAAGTCTACTATTGTGGATTTGTGTGGCACAAGCTTGAAGATCCAGGGCTTTCATCTCTTTTACAAACTTCCGTAGGTATAAAGCTCTCACCTTTATGGTTCTATGGCTTGGATCTAGGATAGTTTAGAGTTTTTCATGCTTTTAGGGTTTAGGGATTTTATGTCATAAAAATGAGATCTTGATGGTTGTTATATCTTGTCATTTCTGGGGATTTTATGTCATAAAAATGAGATCTTGATGGTTGCTTTTCACCCATGCAAGGGATTGAGAACATTAAAGGAAGTTATGGGACTAGGGTTTGGTTTTGGGCTCCATTAAGACATGCAAAGGAATAAAGCCTAAAACTTTATCAGTTTAGACGTCCAGTAGGTTCAGATATGAGAGTTGGACGCTTGGTCTTAAGCTATTAAGGACTTAAAAATGGACTTTGGCAACAGTTGGGTTACAGAGGGTGTAACCTTGGAGTACGCAACGCGTAGCGTAACCTTGCCCTGTTTTCTATAGGAAGGCTCCACGTATAGCGTACGATCAGAGGGTGTTACAGATCATTTTTTAGAATTAGGTCAAGTTGGGGTGGGGTCTAGCATTGGAAGGGTAAAATGGTCTTTTATCCTAGAGAGAGAGAGAGTATGTAATGGACCTTTGATTATGGGTTATCACCTTAATTATTAATTAGGGTTGTTTTAGATACGTTTAGTGTGAGGAGATTTTGTAGCAGCAATGAGTGTGAGATTTTGTTACCCGTGGATTGAGGTGAGTCGTCTCAGAGTACTTGCGAGTCGAAGGCACCAACGACGGCCAAAACAAAACGTAATATAATGGTAAAAAGGGGTATCGATCCTCCGGGAAATGGTTGTATTCAATCACCAATGCAATCCAATAAACTAACTAACTACAATTAAACTAAAAGGGGGGTGTTGTGATTGCTTGAAAACTAAAAGACTTGAATAACTAAAAAGCTTGCAATTAAGCAAGATGATGAGATGCTCAAATATTAGAGAGAATTGGTTAACCAAGGCCATTCAACACAATGAACATTTCCATGTTTATCATTAGGATTCAACATGAAGCTTATCATTCATCCCAAATTGGTTATAACAATCATGAAGCATGATATGCCAAGATTCCTCATGGGTAGTATGGAGGTTGGGGAAGCCCACAACACACCTTCTTAATCAAAATCAAAGATCCAATTAAAGCAATTGAAACCAAGAAGTTGATTAGCCTTAAGAATGAAGGAATCCCCAATTCCTAGAGGATGTCAATGCTTACACATCCATAAAGGAGTTATGATTCATAAGCTAGAGATGATTTCTACCATCATAAAGCCCTTGTTCTAAGTAAATTCAATGATTCAATGCTAAACCAAAGAAATAAACCAACAATTGCTTATTCAAGTACCAAGCTCATGATCAAAGCATTAAACAAGCATAGGAAATATGAACTAGAATCATAGACATAAGATAAATGATAAATAAACATGAATCCTTCAAAAACCCACAAACATTCAAAGGTTTTAGCCAAGGCTAACCAAAATAGATAAATTAGCCCCTCATGGCAATAGAATAACAATCACAAAAGTCTAATTGCATAAAGAAACTACCAATAACTTGGAAAGATGAAAAGAAATGAGTCTCAAGCTCCAAAATTGCCTTCTTCTGGGCTCTAATGGTGTAAAATCGAAGTACTAGCTGATAGATCCAATCCCCCCAAGGTAAATGGCAAGCCAAATGACCAAAATGCCCAAAACTGGGTAGTTGCGCGGGTACCCGCGCACGTGAGAATCCACCCGGCGCAAATATTGCAGGAATGCTATTGGCTCATTTTTCCTCCACTCACCATTCCACTACCCAAAGATTCCCTTGGTCCCCTCCATATCCCACATGATTCAAATTAACCAATCATCTTTTAGCTTCAAATATGGATGCTCCAATCCCAAAATAACAATCCATGACCCATCTTCACAAGCCCACTTCATTCCAAATCTTCAACTTTTTAAGCCAAAATCTCCTTTGATGGATCCGTAAAGCCCAATAATGCATCGACAAGCCCACTAAGCCCAAATCCGGTCAAACCGCAACCGCAATGATCCCAAAACCCTGCAAAACATCTCATGCAAAATAGAAAGTAGCCGACACGATCCATGATAAAGAAAATAAATAATATACAATGCAATACTAATAAAAGAGCTAAAAATACTAAAATAAACTAATAAAAATAAGGAAATAAAATAAGCTATCAATTATGTTTATAGTATGCTAGCTGTCTTTATGACTCTTGCATGTATTTGTATGTATGTGTGGGCGGGGCCCATTACATGTTACGGACAGGCCTGTTACCGAGCGAGGTCAGATGTCGGGTGGGGCCCGATGTATGTATGGTATGTGGTATTTTGGGGGAACTCACTAAGCTTTGTGCTTACAGTTTTATGTTTAAATGTTTTCAGGTACTTCCAGTTCCAAGGGGAAGAGCTTGACGTGATTGCATCACATCTACTAGCGTTCTGCAGTTTATGTTATGAGTTATACTCTGATAACTATTTTTCTACATTGTCACACATGCTGGGTTTTGGAAATGAATGATTGATGGTTTTGGTTGATTTAAAAATAAAAATTTTACATAGTATTTTTGGGACGTTACAGCACTTCCTAGGCTCTCCTAGGATTCCACTTCCCATATAAGAACATTTTAACATTGTTCCTAATCCACTAGGAACCCTACCTCACCCTTGTTAGTCGTAAAGGAAACTTCTACCAATGTCAACTAACTACCTTACGAATACAATAACATGCAACAAAAATAAATAGTCTTTCGACTGGAAGATCCTACACTACAACGGGTGGACTCAAACAAGAGCTCCGTAATAGAGCCAAATCAAGCATTCTAAAATAATTGTAACAACCTAAAAATTCAGGATAAAATTTTCATTTTTTAGTTGAGGATTACAGTCATAATATGGTTTCCAAAAATCCATTACATAATAACTATATCAAAAGAACAAAGTGACAATATCAGGAAGTGCGGAAAATAGTAGAGAGTGTATGTTGCACCATCAAGCCGTGCCCTTCCCCTTAGTACCGGAAGTACCTGAAACCACAATACAAACTGTAAGCAAAAGCTTAGTGAATTTTTCCCAAAATACCACATAACATACATACATATGCCATGGGCTACCCCCGTGGTCTTTTCCCTGAATTGCCATGGGCTACCCCTATGGTCTGATATCCAAGTGCCATGGGCTACCCCCATGGTCTTCCATGCTAATGCCATGGGCTACCCCCATCGTCTTCCTTACAAGTGTCACGAGCTACCCCCGAGGTCTATGAGAAAATCAAACACATAGACAACTATCATTCCTCAGAACAATTAGTGAGCCGGAATTAATGTAACACCCATAAAAATTAGGCCAAATTTAAAAATTTTAAAACATTGAGGAACCAACAGTTATTACTAACTTGTTTTCAAAACAGTTCTATATCAGAATATCCCAGAAACATGGTCATAAAAAGTGAGTAGCTGTACGATCACGCCTTTGCCTTGCCACGATCCCCTGATGTACCTGAAACAATAAACTGAAACTGTAAGCCCGAAAGCTTAGTTAGTTCCCCCAAAATACCGATACACATACAGTCCACATAACAATATCAGCAATAACATAACAAACTGAAACAACATGCAATGGGTCCACAGCTTTACAGACTCGATTACCCCTGGGCCCACAGTGTGAGTCTGGATTGCCTTCCGGGCCCACAGCTCACATCTGGATTGCCACCGAGCCCACAGTACGAGTCTCCCTCATCTCGTATCTAGAATGCTCCACTGACTGGATTACCCCTGGGCCCACATTATGAGTCTGGATTGCCTTCCAAACCCACAACTCACATCTGGAATGCTATCGAGCCCACAGTACGAGTCTGGCATGCCCTACCCGGCCCTCAACTCGTATCTGGAATGCTCCCGAGTCCTCATTATGAGTCTGGCATGCCTTTCCCGGTCCTCAGCTCATATCTGGAATACTCTAGGATTTGTTGGCTACCGCACGGAGCAGTACAACCTCAACCCAACCCATATAACATGTCAACATATAACATAACTAATGCACATACCTATAAATAGGTAGTAACACAGGTATTCCTACAGATCTACCAGACTAGCATATCAACTGGCATACATCACTAACTCATACTCACTATATCAATAACTAGTAGGATATCAAATCTAATGGGTCGGCATTGGTGCCTTAGACCCCTTAGTATAGTGAGGATAACTCACCTGGCACGGCTGAAATCCCGCAGATAAAACTCCAGCTGCTAGTTGACAGATTCACGAACTGTCAACATCAAACAATACCCAATTAATAATTGGGTTCCAAGCCCAAGGTCCAACTCACACTACAAAAGGCCCAAAAGTCAAATAATGGGCCAAAGCCCAACATATGGCCCAATTTTCCAAATTAGGCCCAGAACTCAACATAGTCTTTCCTTAAGGCCCATCCAATTATTCCAATCCAATTCCCATGGCCCAATATCACATAATCATAAAGGCTCAATTATGGCCCATCTATGGCCCAATTTTCCAAATTGGGCCCAAGTCCTCACACGGGCCTTATCCGATAGCCCATCTAATTATTTTGGTCCATTAACTTGTTCTTGGATAGCCCATCCATAGTCCAATCACCAAAGCCCAATAGGAAGGCCCAACTCAAGGCCCATGTGAAATTAGGGTTTTCACATGAAATGACGATTAGGGTTAATTGTTCCTACTTAACCCATTAAGGACTTAATCCACTAAGGACTTAATCCATTAAGTCCAACATTGCTTTAGGTTAACTTGCAATCGGTCATTAATTAATATTTTAAGCTTATTAAATAATTCTCGTGTGTGTCCCGATCAATCCCCAAAATTAGGGTTTTAAGCCATTAGGATTTTCCAAACCCTAATTCGGGTTTCCTACACAATACTAGCCCATTAGTCAATTGGTTGGGCTTTTAGATCACTTTGGGCCTCATTGGGCCCATTAGGGTTTTATTAGGTCAATTAGAGTTTCCTTGGGCCCATTAGGGCTTCATTGGGCCCACTTTGTCCAAGCATCCCCGAAACGAGTCAAACACAACAAGGCAAGCACACCGCTACCCGACACGGCGGCCGGTGGCGGCAGCCACCACCTCACGGTGGTGGTTATGGATTTTTTTATTATTATTTCGGGCACCATTTACAATTTACAACTTAATCCAAATAAAACACACACACATACTAATAAAACACACACACACAGCCACCCTTGTGGTGGCCGGCGGTGGCACGTGGTGGCAGCCACCACCTCACGGTGGTGGTGGTGGCCCTTTTTCGAACTCCGACCAAGCAGAAACATACCCTCACGACCTTGACTGGAACACACCCAAAGATACACATACACATACATTTCCGGAACAGTAACACCACTACCCACCTAATGGCGTACGGCGGTGGCGGCGGCTGAGCTTGCAAACGGAAATAGTGCTAGCAGCCGGCGGCGCTGCGCTGTGGTGGCGGAGAAGGGACGTGACCCAATGCGAGCAACAACAACCTACTTGATTGCATCAACAGTGGCGGCGGCTTGGAGTGGCGGGCAACACCAGCGGTTCCCATCGGATGCGGCGTCAGCTTGGTGATTTCCGACTTCGGCTGTGGAGGGGCGGCGAAAGGGTGGTAGCACAAAACAGCGGCAGTGGCGGCGCATCTCTGGTCTTCGTCCTCCGGTCTCCCTAATACAATGGTGGTGTTCGATGGCTCACGGTTTCGTCGGCGGCAAAGGGTCTGTCGGTGACTTGGTCGATCGGAACGACAAAGAATGGGGTGAAAGATGGTGGCGGTCGGACGATGGAGGAAGGAGAGGTGTCGGCTGAAGTTTTGAGTGGTTAGGGTTAGGGTTTGTGAAGGTGACGAGTTCATATACCCGATCCCTTCAAACTTCTTTCCATAACAACACATTTGGTCCCTCATTCACGCTTTTCTTTCAAATTTAGTCTAAATGTTACCATTTCTACCCTGGCTTCAAGAATCTTTTTCAAATCTAATCCGTAATTTACACAACAGCCCCTCACTTAACAAATACTTTCAACATAGGTCCAGAATTTACTCTTTTAACCCCAGTCATTCAAGATCCTTTCAAATTAAGTCCAATATTATTCTTTAACCCCCGAAACTAAGATTCCAATAATTATTAATTGATTCTGGACTACAATAGTATAAAATAATCATAATAATTACTTCCCGGGGTTCCTGATTTATTATTTAATTACTCTACTTAAAACGGGATGTTACAATTAATGCGTTCGACCCATTGATATAGTGAGAAAACTCACCTCAACTGCTGAAATCCCAATCAAATATTTGGGCTGCTAGGCTGGATAAAATTTCGTGCTAACTAGTCAAATAAGTCCCAAACAATAAGGTCAAAATTCTGAACTAAGACTTTCACATAAAAAAAATAATGCCCAAGATGAGATGGGTCAAACTAGTCCCAAAGCCCATAAATATCCAAAGTCCAATCCAATGGATTCATTAAGGCCCAAGAGGGCCCAACAGTTGGAAAGGACCAACAGAAAAATGCCCAAGGCTCAAACCCATTAACCAAGCCCATCGACTTGGCCCAAAACGCAATTACCCTAGATCTGGGTCGTACGTTCAGCGTACATAGTGGTACATGCAAGGTACCAAGTCGAAGAAAGAAAACGCGACCATGGGAGCCAACATGCGCGAAGTACAGGAAGTACGTACGGCGTACGCAGCCCCCATGCAAACCATGCAAAAGTGGCTTAACCACTTAAGTCCTTAAGCCTAAAATTCATATCTGAACCCCTTAAGACCATTAAGGCCATAAAGTTGCAAAATTTATGCATTAGACCAAATACCAAAACCCCAAACTCAAAATCCTAACTTATCACACCCAAAACTGCACTCTAGCACATGAAAGGGAACAAAACAAGGTTCAAGCTTGCACCTTTATGGGATGAAATGACTAGAAGCTTCTGAAAACACAACTTGGAGGCTTTGGAGTAGCTCATACTCACCAAGATCTAATCTTTATCGACAAAATGGGGAAAACTAGACCCAAAGTGCAACTTAATGAAATGCAACCAAAGGTTGGAGCTTTATACCTTCTAATGGAGAAAACGGAAGATAAGAAGATGGATCCAAACTCTTGAGGGAAAATCTTCCTTCTTGAGCAACATACTTCACCACCAAAAGCACACTTTAACACTCAAAATCTCCAAAAAAGGGCAAGATGCACTAGGGTTTGCTAAGAGGGTCGAGAGAGGATGGAGACTGAGGTAGGGGAGGGACTTAGGCCATAGTAGGGTTTAAATATTGCACAACCCTAAATCTTAGGGTTTTAGTTTAAGCCTCGTACGCCCTGCGTACTCATCCGAGACCAACTACACTAAGCGTACAAGGGGGTACACCCCGCGTACACGATTAGGGCCAAAACTTGTAGTTTTTCACTTTGGGGACCTATTGTGCAACAAAAGCAAAATTTAAATGTTTAAAAGCAAACCTGATTATTTTTAGACGTTACAACTCATCCCCACTTGAATTAGACTTTGTCCTCAAAGTCCGCTGATGTGAATAAATCCGGGTAGTGCTCTCTTATCTCGTCCACCGGCTCCCATGTCCATTCGGAGCCCCTTTCGTGTTGCCATTAAACCTGTACCGAATTCACCACCTTGTTACGAAGAGTTTTGGTTTTCCTGTCAAGAAGTGAAATGGGATTCTCCATATAGTTCAGGCACTCATCCACCTGAATATCATCTAACGAGATCACTGTTGAATCATCGGCTACACATTTCCACAACTGAGACACATGGAAAGTGTTATGGATCTAACTGAGCTCATCAGGAAGATCCAGTCGGTATGCAACCCTTCCAACACGGTCAGAAACCCTGAATGGGCCAATAAATCAGGGACCCAGCTTACCCCTCTTCCAAAATCAGATGAAAATCAGATGACACCTTTCCAGGGTGACACATTTAGCAACACAAAGTCCCCCACCTGAAATTCGAAGTCCGAATGGCGTCAGCCAGCATAACTCTTCTGGAGACTCTGTGCAACCCGCAACCTGTCGCGCACCTGCTGCATCAACTCGGTGGTCTTAATCACCACCTCGGTGCTCCCCATCACCTGATGTCCAACCTCCCCCCAACAAACCGGAGTCCTACACCTCCTTCCGTATAACATCTCGAATGGTGGTCGGACGATACTAGCATTATAATTGTTGTTGTAGGCGAACTCTGCTAGTGGGAGGTAAGTATCCCAACTCCCTCCAAAATCCAGCACGCAAGCCCGAAGCATATCCTCGAGCGTCTGGATCGTCCGCTCGCTCTGTCTGTTGGTCTATGGGTGGTATGTTGTACTGAAATGCAGCTAAGTTCCCAACTCCTCATGGAACTTCCTCTAGAATCGGAAGGTGAAACGGACATCTCAATCTGAGATCACTGACAGAGGCACCCCATGCCTAATGAACACCTCACTGACATAAATATCGGCTAGTTTCTCTTCGGATATACTCTCGGCAATCGGGATAAAATGTGCACTCTTGGTCAGCCTGTCCACAATGACCTAAATAGAGTCAACACCTCGCGCCGTTCTGGTCAATTTGGTGATGAAATCCATAGTGATCTCCTCCTATTTCCACATAGGGATGGATAATGGTTGCACCTTGCCATGAGGTCTCTAATGCTCGTCTTTGACCTTCCTGCAAGTCAAACACTGCTCAACAAACCAAGCAACTTCCCTTTTCATACAGGGCCACTAGTAACTCAACCTCAAATCTCGGTACATCTTTGTGGCCCCGGGTGGATAGAAAACTTTGATTTATGTGCCTCCTCCAAAATTGCCTGTCTCACCCACCTGATGCTGAAACCCAGACCCTACCATACTGAGTCAATAATCCCCGACTGTCTCTAACAAACAAAGGAATTTACCCTCTAATCCGCTCAGTCTTCCAATTTTCCTTTTTTAGCCCTTCTATCTGAGCCTCCTTGATCAAATCCATCAAAGGTGAAGTAACAGTCATCCTCAAACAAATATCTTGGATCGATAAGCACATCACATCAGCCACCACATTGGCCTTCCGGGGATGGTACAAAATCTCGCAGTCATAGTTTTTCACCACATCTAACCACCTCCGCTGCCGATTTTCAAGTTCGTCTGATCCATCAAATGCTTCAGACTTTTATGATCGGTGTAGATGGTGCATCGGACTCCGTAAAAATAGTGCCTCCAGATCTTTAGGGCAAATACCACCGCCCCCAATTCCAAATCATGTGTGGGGTAATTCGCCTCATGAGGCTTCAGCTGCCTCGAGGCGTAAGCAATCACATGCCCTCTCGGCATAAGGACAACTCCCAATCCTAAAATAGAAGCGTCGCAATAAACCACAAAATCATCCAATCCCTCATGTAATGCGAGAATCGGGGACTCGCACAATCTCTGCCTCAGTGTCTCGAAATCCAACTGTTGATCTGGACCCCACCGAAAGGTCACATTCTTCTTGGTCAGCCGGGTGAGAGGCACCGCAATCTTGGAGAAGTCCTAAATAAATCTCTGATAATACCCCACAAGACGCAAGAAACTCCAATCTCAGATGCATTTTTCGGAACCTCCCAACGCATCACATCCTCTATTTTGGTCGGGTCCACCAAGATCCCACCCTGGTTGATGTCGTGCCCCAAAAACTGCACCTCACGCAACCAAAACTCGCATTTGGATAATTTTCCATAAAGCCTCTCCCTCCTCAAGGTCTCCAACACCTCTCGCAAATGTTTCTCATGCTGCTCCTTGGTCTTAGAGTAGACCATAATATCATCAATGAAAAGAATCACAGACCGATCCAAAATCGGCCTGCAAACCTGGTTCATAAGATCCATGAACGTTGTTGACCATAATGAGTTCTAAAGGTCGTCTTCTGCACATCCTCATCCCTGATCCTCATCTGATGGTACCCTGACCGTAGATCGATCTTGGAGTACCAAGATACACCCTACAGTTCGTCAAAAAGATCATCGATCCTCAGAAGTGGATAACGGTACTTTACCGTTAACTTGTTCAGTTCCCGATAATTGATACACATCCTGTGCGACCCGTCCTTATTTTTCACGAACAGGATCGGTGCTCCCCACGGGGAACTTCTCGGACAAACAAAACCCTTGTCTAGCAGCTCCTGCAACTGCATAGACAACTCTTGCATCTCAGGTGGTGCTAGGCGATATGGCGCCTTGGCTATCAGACCCGAACCAAGCATCAAATCAATCTGAAACTCAACCTGCCTCTTAGGAGGCACTACCGACAATTCCTTGGGAAAGACATCGGGAAAATCCCGCACAATGGGTACCCCGCTCAACCCTGTCATGGCCTCAACTTGTGTATCCGAAACATAAGCCAAAAACTCAGAACAACCCTGCTGAAGAAGTCTCCTAGCCCTCGCAGCTAAACAGAGAGCCGTCCCACGCGAAGCTCTCTCACCATTAATGACTAGTTCTCCCCCACTTGGGGTTCGAACTCTCACCAACTGTCGCTCACATTCAATTACGGCCCCATTGGGCCCCAACCAGTCCATCCTGATGATCACCTCCTGCTAAGCGCAAGAGACACAAAGGATTGGGTAGCCCCCGAATCGAATAAAACATTAGCCGACAACCCGTTGACCAAAAAGGTCCCTATACAAGATCATAACAAATATAAGCATAACAAGAAAAAAAATAAAAGATAGAGTTAAGACACATACCAGTAACTACATCCGGCGCTGCTCGGGCCTCATCGGTGGCCAACTGAAACGCTTTCTCTTCACCGCAGGAGCCTCTCACTTGCCCGGCGGCCATCGGTAATACTCAAGGTGGTTGGCGCAGGCGCCACCACTACTCCTCCAGACAACCTCAGACAATCGGCCTTTTTATGGCCGGTCTGGTTGCAGTGAAAATAAATCAAACCCTTCTTGGGGCAATCCATGCTCATGTGGCCCGACTGGCCACAACTGTAACATACCGAGCCTGATGCCCGACAGGCCCCACTGTGCGTCTTGCCGCAATTGGCACAACGGCCCTGACCCTGTAGGCCTCTTCTAGAAGTATCAGAGGTCTTGGGCCTCTTGGCCTGGCCCACTACTATTTTGCACCTACTCCGACTTCCGCATCGTCCGGAGCTCCAACTCGATTTCCCGTTCACGGGCCTTCTCAATCATATCATCCAGGGTCTTACACCCTGAAAAACTCACGGACTCTCGCATATCATCTCTCAGCATGTCATGATATCTCGTCTTCCTCATCTCCTCGTCCGCAGAGTACTGCGGAACTAGCAATGCCCTCTCCCTAAATTTGGTGGTGATCTCCACAACAGTCTCTGTAGTCTCGTGAAGGTCCTGGAACTCCCTCACCAGCTACTGCACCTCAATGGCCAGTGCAAACTCCTGATAAAACCTCTGCACAAAATCCTCCCAAATCATCATTATAACAGTCGTCGTACCAACCGTGCGGGTGACATCCTCCCACCAATCCTGCGCTCTGTCCCTCAACAAATAGGAAACGAACCCCACCTTTTCCACCTCGAGGAAAAAACTCATGCTCTCGTCATTCTCCATGTCAGCGATCCAGCGATGGCTAGCGATGGGGTCCTTAACCCGAATGAACTCAGGTGCTCCGCACACCTTGAACTTCCGAAATGAGGGAGTACAAGCCCCAATCTGCCTTGTGGCAATCTAGGCTCAAACTGACCTGAGATGCTCCTCTATGATCTTCATAATCCCTTCCTTGACGGTACCGAAAATCACCGGGGTAGCGTCAAGGATGTCGCGAGTAACCTCGACTACGATAAGCTCATGCAGCCTCTCATCGATAGGCTCAACGCCTGAACCTGAACCTGACCCAGAGCCCGAACTTGAACCTGACCCAGAGCCCATACCTGAATCTCCGCGGGTAGTCATCACCATCCTCAAACTGCAAATACAACATAAGAGCAATCAATCAAAAAAAATATTCGAGTGGACTCCTCAACGCTAGCTTCCTTAGAGATTCTAGGTCAGCCCTTGTTTCAGGTACATGTCCTATGCTTCCAGTAGTACGGGCCTAATACTACCTTCCACATATACCTGTACCATCCCCAAGGCCAATCTGATTCCTCCAAGCTACCCTACTATAACATATCAACCTCCGCAAAACAGCATCCACACATAGACTCTTATAGGAACTTTCAAATTTTCACACTAGCAGTACCAAGAACCTCCATCAACACCGTTGGTTGCCCTATTCATGCAATTTGTACAAGAAATCAGATCACATAGAGTGTCGAATGAATATTCTACCCTAAGTACACATCCAAACAAGGAAAAAGAAATGAGGCCAAACCGATCATTCTAGGGTTATACAGTCCTAATCATATATAACTTTGAAAGCATACACATAGCAATTAACTAAGTCAATATCAATTCCAAGCAATACATGCTATCCAATTTTCCTAGGCTATAAGGCATCACACAGATCAAGCAATTCTATAACATGATTCCCGAAGGGATCCTTAGCCCCACTCTAGCATGCCATTCACATATCAAGCATTGTAATACACAAATATGGGTAAATTGGAAAAAACTTACTTGAGCTCGGTCGATTGCATGCATTGCACTCTCCCATTTTACTTAAGAAAACATTTTACAGAAAATTTAGTTCATTTTCATTTAAAAGATCATCATTTCCTCAGTTTTAGTTCTGACACACCCGAGAGTGTGCCCGGATTCCTCAAACCAAGGCTCTGATACCAACTTGTAACAGCCCAAAAATTCATGATAAAATCTTCATTTTCAATTGAGGATTACATGTTGGGTTTTGAGCATTCTAACACTCCTATGGTGTACATGCAACCCCAGATGCTTTGGATCTATGTTTTCTCTAATATACATGCAAACTTTCAATTTCCAAAGCATCATCCTAACTAGCATACAATGGAGTGTAAACAACATGAAATACAAGTTAGATGACATACATTTTAGTGTAGTTGGAAACCTTGGACCTTTAAGAACTTAGTGCCCCAAGTGTTGCACCTCAAATGGAATCACACAACACCACCAACAATGGAAGAACTTGAGAAGAGATTCCTTGCACACACAAAATTCGGCTAGCCCTCTTGCAACTCACTTAGGTGCCGATTTTGGTAGCTATGAGGCTTCTTATATAGTGTGACACAACTAGGATTACACCATGTAAACCCTAATGTGCATGACTTTCCACATTCCCTAGGCTCCATGGGTTTTAACCTCCATGGAGTATCCATGGGTCACCTCATGGGTTTAGCCCAACATAAAGAACTATGGATCATAAGCCCACTTTATAAGAATGAATGATTTACACAATCAATCCTCATATATTTAATTAGTCTCTTTTGATCACAAAATTAATTCCAAATTAATTCTTGATCAATACTAATTAAATAATATGATTTCATATTAATATATTAGAACTTATAATATATTAATAAACCATAAATAACCTCTTCTCAATTATCCATCCTTCAGATTGTTTCGGTGCCATGCAACCCAAATGGACCATGCTACTCTCGGGCCAAGTACATACCAATTATAGTTATGGACTTAGACATTAATCCAACAGTCTCCCACTAGGATAAGTCTAATAACTATTATTGCAAGTACGACTCCACAACCCGACTAGCAATCGTCGCTCTTAAAAGCCGTTGTCAAACTCTGACCTAGCCAATGATGTGTCCATTAGATAAGGGATCATATATTCCTCCATTCTAGATATCATATGGACTGAGACATGGATTATAATCATTCTCTCTGTCCATCTGTTGTTTCCCGATTTCCGATTTATGACGACCGACTAATTGAACAAATCAAATCAGTCCAGGCTTGGCCAAGCACTTCGGGTGTCATCACTAAATCATCGAGGGGCCCACTGATATCGCTTTTATCCACTTGGGGTAAAAGGAACAGATAAATTTCGACCCAAATGCTTGCTTACACTTACTCATCAATTTACACACAACGATACGTTTTATAACACCAAGTTACTGGTGCGTTTACGTATGTCAATGTGCAACCGACTTGTAACTACAACTCACATGTCTCCGTTTCAAGAATATAAGATATTATCGTCTCACAATCACTCGTGATAAAATCCATGAAGAGATTCAGATGAGCGTGGGTTGAATCCAATACTCAAATCTTATTCGAGGAGTACTCATGAACATTGTAGCAAACTTGTGCTATGACTAAAACACCTCTACAGACCCATTCATGACAGTCTTGCCTCAATACCTACTTCCAAAGTATGATCGATTGTGGATGGTTTGAATAACCTAGTTATTCGGGAAGTCAAAACATGCAAAGTGAAACACAAGAATAATACTAATCCTATATGGCCCCAAAACGTTTGAGTGCCATATTGATTACTCTTTATTCATTGTATAATGTTTCGTTTTATCAACTTAATACTTGAATTAAAACAATAGTTATGCCATGCTCCAAGTATGCACATTATGTTTGTCTATGGTCCTGACTTTGTGAAATAGATCAATTGAAAAACATTTCAATTATGCTCATTTCACAATTTTAAATCTTTATTGCAAGTGTAAGAATTCCAAATTCTTGTCATTGCTAAACTATCATGTAATGTAGCCTTTGTAATGCCATGGTACCAAGTCACAGAGACTTGACCAATGATATTACAAAATTTTCCACTGGAGATTGTTGACAAAGCAATTCCAAGGAAGTGAAGTCTCAAATTCAAAGCACATTCCTTTGAACATCCTTCGTGCATTAAGTTTCCTAATCTTTCACAGATTTAAAAAATAACTTCCACTTATGGAAACATTTCCATATTCCCATTTTGACTATCATTTCTGAACAAGAGTTGCCTCCTTTAGAATATGTCAATATGGTCCATCCATTTTATACTTCCAACTATAAGCGACCAATCCTTGGCGAACATTAGATTGTCCTTAATAGTTGTTAACCACTTTAGTCATATCCAGTTCTAGTCCTTTTTCCCTCTTAATGCCCTAGGCATTTGGAAAATTAGAACACAAGAATATTATAGCATATGCAATCGATCCTATACCCGAAGCATATGGGATGTGATTCATAATGTCTAACATAAAGACATGATACTTGATCAGCCTTTTGCTATAATATTTCTATTTTCCATGTTCTTATAATTTTGATTATGAAGAGGGATGCCGTAACCATAATCAAATTTTGAGAACGCAATTATCATTTCCATATATAGAATGTCCTTATGTTGAACCATTCCAACATAACATTCATATATATATATATATATATATATATATATATATATATATATATATATATATATATATATATATATATATATAATTTGATTAAAAAAATCAATCTAAGCTTTTAGATTTTAAAATGAAGTATAAATTCCTCTCCCTTAATTATAGCAAAACACCTTTTTCAAATCCACAACTATGCGAATTGAACCTTTTGTTTTCTATAATTAACATTGCTAACTTGCAACACTTACCATAATAATTATGCTCCTACCAGCATAATAATATCTTACTAGCATAACACTTATGCTCCCACTAGCTTTGACATGTATTCAGAAATTAGCTGGACTTCTTAGAAATCAATACTTATTGACTTCCTTACCAAAGTTCAGATTTCTGATACGAGATGCTTTGATAAAACATTATCTAGGCTTCTCAAACTCATACATCTTTCCTTAGATAGCTCACATGTGTGTCTAAAAAATTTAAGAACTTACAGCAATAAGTCTTAAATGTTTAGACCTTTGCCATTTCTCACAATTCGAATTATGAAAAGTGATGTCGTAATCATAATCAAATTTGAGAATGCAAATATCACAATTGTTATCTCCTTAAAATCTATTTAGTGAAAGCGTTTCCTCACCATCATTTTCATGAATCAGAGAGAAACCTTATGACACTTAGATTTTATGGTGTATGTATTCCTATCCATGTGAATTTGTCAAATCATAATCAAAAGACAAGGTTAGTGACAAATCCAAACTCATATGGATTGAACTTGTTCAATCTTAATTTCTTGCCACATGGCAGCACAAGGGCCTACCATTGCTTCCAGGGTTGTTATGCAAACAACTGAGAACTCATAGAACTCACATGCATAGTCAACTTTAATTGGAGTGGACACAGAAATAAGAATATGTCAACACGATAGGTTACAAACCTCAAGTCGTGTGCTAGTGTTTAACAATAGTTTTACTCTTGATTAGTTCTTGAAACTTTCAAGATCTTTAAGACTCCCACTGACCTCTTGACATATAAGACTCTCTTGTCAAGAACCATTCCTTGACAAAAAAATATTCAAGAGTTGGTGCGGATTCTCATCAAGACAAACACTTCACACAATTGGTCTTAGTTGGTCTTTGTTTTATCCAAAACATCACAACTTACCAATTTCAAATGTACAAAAGTAGAAACATTTTACTCTAGATAAGTGTTATAAACCTTCTTAATTTAATGTCACTCATGGCACAAGCTTGGAGTATGACTCTAAGACTTGTTTTTGGAACGAAGTATGACTCATCTTTTAGATTTAACCATTTCAACAATTCACGAATCCTCTTCTTAGCCATAGAAATGCACTAAGATGACCTTAGAGGATCAATTGTGATATGGTTTTTCATAGTCATTAAGATGAT
Source organism: Lactuca virosa (assembly GCF_052849685.1). Lineage (NCBI taxonomy): Eukaryota > Viridiplantae > Streptophyta > Magnoliopsida > Asterales > Asteraceae > Lactuca > Lactuca virosa. The sequence continues at coordinate 102,890,004 of NC_136428.1, read as the reverse complement.
CATAAAACACGATACTAAAGTACTCTCCCATCTTTTCAGATTAGAGAAACTTATATCTTTCTACCTAATTTGATTCTTCTCATTCGTTCTGCCATGCATTAAACTTTTCCAATGATTCAGAATTGTACTTAAACTTGTAAGCATAACCATATTTACTAAACTTTAGTAAATCATGACGAATAGTCTTATCATTCTTTGTGGTGGACCAGACCAGCGCACACCCAGTGTACCTGATCCCCTAGTCCTTCACTTGACTCACATATACATGTGAACAAACAATTAGTCTTAATTTCCCGAAGATGAAGGTTCTCATTCATCACACACTACAAGTTGCATGATTCCAAGTTTCTATCCAACTGAAACTTGGGTGATGAGAATCTTTTCCTTATTTGGCAAATTCTCAACACTACCACAAACAAAGGAATCAAATTCATATTCCAATATTGCTATCAATGGAAACATATAAGCAACAATTTTTCACAAATGCCATTGTAAGGAAATTTTAAAAATAAGATAAATTTCAAAAATTTTCTTTATTTATAAAAATTGCGAAAAACCTATCCTTACAATGCAATTACAAGTGAAAACTATGCGATCGAAATCCATTTCTTCGCGATCAGACTCAGCCTACTCCTCTTTTAAGCTTCATTTCTCTTCTTCGATTCTTCAAAACATCAAAATGTAATTACATTACATCGTGTATTAAGAATCTCCAAATAGGAACTTAATAGAGTTAGACAGTGGATTTTACCTGATGTAGAGTCAAAAGTTTTGACTTTACCATCCTTGTGATCTTTCAGGTAAATGTGGCAGCTTCGCAACCAATGCCCCTTCTCTTGGAAATAGAAACATATGGACTCTTTGGGAATGGCACATGGGACAATCTCAGACTTAGCCCTTCTCTTTACCATTTGGTCAACTGGGTTGACTATGGCCGATCCTGTAACATCCCCCTCTGGAACGTATCACAATATTGTCCGCTTTGGGCCACTCGGAACGAGGACTTCCCAGGGGTCACCCATCCCGGTACTACTCCCGCCCGAGCACGCTTAACGGCAGAGTTCTTATGGGATCTGCTACCCTCACGGTTTTAAAACGCGTTGTTACAAGGAAGGTATCCACACCCTTTTATAAGGAAATGTTCCGTTCTCCTTCCAAGCCGATGTGGGATCTGGTGCAACCCACCTTCACCCCCTATTATAGGGTTCGACGTCCCCGTCGAACACATCGACCCTTGCCCCAGCTCTGATACCAGATGGAATGCCAAGCGCCGACCTGAAAATCACATGGGAACGCGAGAATCAAATGATGCAAAAGTACCCTCACTCTTTCGCGAGCCGCAAGAATAGCTTTCAAAGAATTTCGGGACGAAATTCCCTCTAACAGGGGGATGATGTGGCAACCTGAAATATTAGGATCAAGCAGGGTCTAAATTGTAACTCTATTACAATAAGAATATTGAAAACCTTGAGAGCATAAGTGCATGTAGATGGAAGTATACACTTTGAAATTCACATATAAGGTAACCCCCTTGAGAAGTAAACAAGTTAAACAAGACAAAGTGGGACAAATGAATTGGGGTTTCAATCTACAATGCAATCAAACAAGGATCACATGGTGTAGACACAAGAGCTTGTAATTGTGTCACAATTTTGGACACTTGACTTATAAGGACAATATATTTGAGTTTACTATTAGCTAAGGCCATAAACACTTCCATAGGACCCACCCAAGGCCATGAACACCTTAAGAAGCATCCATGACCGTGAACTACACTTTGTGGAATAAGTTTCGCCGTGAACTACTACCAAGGAAGCACTTAGTCCGTGAACACCCTCAAAGGGAGGAATCTTGGCTGTGAACTACTTTCAATGAGCCACTTTGGCCGTAAACCCCTTCACTTGAGCACCTTTGACCGTGAACTCCATGGTGGGACCTCAATTGGCCGTAAACCCTAGTGAGAACTCAATTAGACCGTGAACCCTTCCCCATTTCAAGAATGTGTATGGATTATGAGCTGTAAATGACTAATTCCAAGGTATATCTCAGTAATTCATGGATTACCCAACAGTAATCAAAGAAAACATCCTATCAACTTCCTTATCCTATATAAAGGGGCCGTAAACCCCATTTCCCATTTCACAATTCATTTCCACATTCTGTAAACTTTCATGAACTCTCCCAAGGAACTCCAGTCAAGCTCCAAGAAATCATTCTCTTCACCATTTCTTTCTAATTCCTTGTAAGTAACTCTTATATGACTAGTAAGTTCTCTACATTACTTTGTTATTTCATCATGATCACACAAGATATTGTGTATTGATGTTCCTAGGAGATACTAAGCTTCCAAGAGGAGTCAAACACTTCAAGTGTTCTAGGCTCAAACTTCTCACCACACCTCTTCATCCACACATTCTCCTCCCCAAGGTGTTCTTCATACCCCTATGTTTTGAGTTTTCATTGTTTTTGGGGGAGAATACAAGTCAAGGGTCTTGTGAAATTTCAGTATAATTGCTTGTTTATGCATGTATGTTATGATTTATGTGCTTAAAGTTATGAAGTCTATATATTGGTTCAAGAACTCGAGATTTTTAGCAAGTCTCAAGGCTTTGAACTATATATCACAAAGTAGATGTTAGAAACAAAAACTAATATGTTTATGAAATATAAATCATAAATTGTTATATCAAGAATCATAAGGTTTTGCTTCAAAAATTGTTTAAACAAGTTGTTAAACATAATATTTTGGAAATGGTTAAATTGGGGTATTAATGATACTTTGGGGACCATTTTCGGCCATATATATATATATATATATATATATATATATATATATATATATATATATATATATATATATATATATATATATATATATATATATATATATATATATATATATATATTATAACATCCCAAATTTCAGAAATATGATATAAGGGCTTAAAGTGTACATGGAGGAAGCTACTCGACGAGTAGCTGCGAGTACTCGTCGAGTCGGAGCGGGTTTTGGTCGCGAATTAAGTGACCAACTCGCCGAGTCGGAAGCTGGACTCGACGAGTTGGTGCTGGGCAGATAAAACCCTAATCTTAGGGCTTGCACCCTATTTAAAGGACCTTAAGTCCTCACCTCAGCCTCTTTGTCACCCCTTGAGAGTCAGAAAACCCTAGAATCGTGTGTGAGCCTTTGGAGTGAACTTGGAAGCTTTGGAAGGAGATTCTAGCAAAGAAGGCTTGTAGATCAAGTGTTGAGCATCAAGGGATTGGTGTAGATCCAGAATCTACTTCAGCTTGGGCACATTTTAGAGGTAACAAGCTGTTACCGTTACTCTATTGCATTTATATCTATTCAAGAATGATATTTGGGACCATTTTGGTATGATTGAGATCTATTTCGGGTTTGGAGTTTAGATCTGAGGTTGCTACTTCAGATCTAGACTTGTGCTGGTCCAGAAAGTCATAAAGCATCAGTTTTTGAGTTGTTGGTGGAGCCCCTTTGTCTTAAACCTTAGCCCTAGAGTGATTTGGGCTTATAACTCCTTGTCTCCACGTAAAGTTTGCAACTTTACGTGAGAGTCATGCCCTAGAAGAGTGGATCTACAGTTTGGATCCCCTGCAAGACTCGAAAAGCCTCTGCATGTATAAAGGACTGAAGAGACTCGGCGAGTCTGTTCTTGGACTCGGTGAGTCTGTTGAAGATAGGCATGAACTCTGCGAGTTGGAGGAACAACTCGGCGAGTCTGTTGAAGATTGCCTTGGACTCGACGAGTCTATTCTTGGACTCGGCGAGTCTGGTCGCAGAACCCAACCTCTTTTGGTTAAAGCCTTGGATCAGTGAGTCGGTTGGCGACTCAGTGAGTTGGACAGGATGGGATTCCGAGATCGTTGAACTCGACGAGTCGACGGGTTGACTCGGCGAGTTGAGTCGTGTTATGGGAGTTTTCTGAGTATAAGAACTCGACGAGTCGACGGGTTGACTCGGCGAGTAGAGTCAACCAGGAAGGTTGACTTTCACTGAGGACTTTGACTTTGACCAAGAGTTGACCAGTTTGACTTCCAAGGGTATTTTGGTAATTATGGTATTGGTTCTTTGGTAGTGTGTTGTGGTGAAGTTCGTGTCGGTGGTCGGAGCAGCTTGGTCGTATCTCTTCAGTCGGCAATTGCAGGTGAGTTATCCTCACTATATCAACAGGGTCTACGGCACCGAGGCCGACCCTTTATCGGATTTGTATTCGGGTATTCGCATGATATACTTATGGGTTTGTTAGATTTGCGTCCTGGTATATAGGATGATGTCATGCTAGTGACCGGTTAGGTCAGTATCCTGTTTAGGATGTTGCTATGCTATTATGATTCTGTTAGATCGGTATCCTGGTATATAGGATGATGTTATGCTAGTGACCGGTTAGGTCAGTATCCTGTTTAGGATGTTGCTATCCTATTATGATCTGTTAGATTGGTATCCTGGTATGTAGGATGATGCTATGTTAGTGACCTGGTTAGGTCGGTATCCTGGTTATAGGATGTTGCTATGATTGATGATCTGTTAGATTGGTATGACTGTTATATATATATGCCAGCCGATGTTATTTATGTGCACGTGGTTATTGTTGATGGGTGGGTTGAGTCAGGGTCCTGCTTCGTGCGGTTGAGGCCAACATACCCGACGAGCGGTCCGGATAGACTATGAACCTGCATGACGGTCCAGTCATACCGAAGGCTCGAGATAGATCCAGGTAGACAGTAGGCCTTGCAAGGCGGTCCAGTCAATCTGAGGGTTCAGTATGCATGTTGTTATGTATTGTGATATGATATGAGTATGGTTATATGTGGTTGGTATTTTGGGGTTAACTCACTAAGCTTTTGGGCTTACAGTTTCAGTGTATTGTTTCAGGTACTTCAGGAGATCGTGGCAAGGCGAAGGCGTGATCGTACCGCTCCTCATGTTTTATGATTTATGTGATATGGTTCTGGGGGATACTCTGATGTTTAAACTATTTTGAAAACGAGATGTATGAACTTAATGGTTTTTGAATGAATTAAAATGTTTTAAGTTGGCTCAATTTTTATGGGTGTTACAAGTTGGTATCAGAGCCTTGGTTTGAGTGAATTGGAGGAACATTCGTGTGAATCCAGTCTCAAATCAAGGAGGGATTTTCAAAATGGTTTTCAAAAGGTTTTCAAAATAAGTAAGGGAGGATGCAGAGGGTACGATCAGCCGGAGCCAGTAAGTAGACCCCAAAATACCATGATGATATTTGATATTGTGATATGTTAGAACAGCATGCTAGTACTAGGGTAGGGATCTTCAGGAATTGCATGATAGAATTACCTGATTTCATGATGCCTATTAGCCTAGGGTTTTCCTTATATGAGATTGGCATCATTACTGTAGTTACTTGTGTATGCATCACAGTTGTATATAACTAAGATCTTATAGCCTGAGAATGTTTGACCTGGCCTTATGTTCTGTTCTTATTGATTAGGGCTTAGGGTAGGATTGGATATTTGAAAGTCTATAGGGTCTAGCGTTATGTATGGCTAGCATATACTAGTGCTACAGGGGTTGGTGGAAGTTTCATGGATGGGTGGGTTGTGTGAGACCGGGAGGCCAGTTATGACATATTTAGCATTCCTCTAGGAGTGAGGATTGAGCGCTCGTTGTGTTTATGTATATTGTTAGGGCGTTGTGATGATACTTGAGACAAATATGGGTAGGTGTGGAAGGTAGTATGGGCCCGTACTACTGAAAGAACAGGACCCATATGCGTATCAAGGAAGTCACAACCCCTAGGGTTTGGTTGGGAATTGGCTCTTTGTCATTATATGGGTTATCAGAGACCTTTCTGGTGTGTCACCAGACTGGTGGTTACGAGACGTCTTGAGAGCGGATTCGAGATAGGACCGGGAGCTGGCAGCCAGGATAGTCCAGCATTGTCAGTGGACCGTGTCGGTGAGATCATCCGGGAGGAGGTGATCAAGAATTGTTCGGGGTCAGATTCCGGAGATGTTTGGGTCTATCAATACCGCCATGGTTGAATACCTTGATGAGCGCTATGTAGCCATTGTTGAGACGGCTGTCGCGGCAACTGCAGCAGCTGTAGCAGCGGCAGGAGGGGGAGCCAGTCGGGGCTTTCAGTATCGGGATTTCGATAACACGAATCCCCCTACCTTTGATGGAGTTCAGGATCCGATCATTGCTATGAGATGGCTGTCAGTTGTGGAGGGTTGTTTCTTCACGTGTTCATGCTCTGCGGACCAGAAGGTGAGGTGTGCCCTGAACCTTTTGAGGCTCGGAGCGAAGGATTTGTGAAGGTTGACTACGGGATCTTATTCTGATGCGCAGCGGGTTGCGGTTACGTGGGATCAGTTCCGGGAAATGTTTAGTACCCGTTATGTTCCGCGGGTTGAGAGAGAGAGGTTGGCTCAGGAGTTCTTGGAGCTAAAGCAGGATTCAGAGTCGGTGACGGAGATCACCAGGATGTTCACTGAGAGGGCGATGTTTTGCCCGGAGTTTGCTTCAGAGCAGGCTCAGATGTCCCGATATCTGAATATGATCAAGAGGGATATCAGACAGTTTGTGTCCACGCAGAGATGTGACACCTTGTTAGAGTTGCAGGAGGCCGTCAGGCGGCGCGAGTTGGAGATTGAGTTTCAGTTGCGAGAGGAGAGGCAGGCCCCGGTGCAGTCACAGTCGGCGCCGAAACGGTCCAAGACCGTTGACTCTAGGATTGGAGAGCAGAGCAGCCACACTTGTGAGAAGTATGGGAAGGGTCATACCGGAGTTTGTAGGTCCGGTGGTACGTGCCGCAAGAGCGGGAAAGTCTAGTACATGAGCTTCTAGAGTTGAGGCTTCGGGGGTTTTGCTTGAGGCCGGAATGTGAGTCGCAAGGACTCTGGAAAGGAGTGATGTTTATGTTCAGCTGGGGTTTCGCAGCTGGAAGTAGAATGGTTAATTAGTGGTTTGGAATGTCGTTTTATAGGGCAAGGATTGTGCCCTTTCAGTTTTCGAGCTCGAAGGACTGAGCAGACTTGGGACCCCAGGATTAGGTTGTATTCCAGCTCGGGTCAGTTAGTCACAGGGGTTGGCGACAGTATTCTAGCGCTGGTGAGCGCAGGTGGATCGATGTGTCATGAGTGTCTTGTGAGGTGTACGCCATTACCGTTCCGACCCATAGGATCTAAGATCCGATTCATCTTGGATCTCTTGCATCTGACGGTAAGGATTGATTGTGCGATCTATTGCACTTCTGGGGATTGGAGACTATGTCTGGGGAGTAGTTTGTGGCTGGTTTAGGGCAGAGGGTGTTTCAGTTATTGCAGTTCAGCTGTGCATAATCGAGCTGGTGGGTGAGTCAGAGTGCGAGAACCTGAATGATATGATTTCTAGATCCGAGAGCGGGAGATTTGTTGGAGCACCTTGGGAAGAGGGGTACTATATGGGAGGTCTACGGATAGGGTCCCACATGATGGTTATTCAGCATTGTCAGGATTCAGTGGTTTTAGTAAGCGTTATTGATTGGCGGGGGAAGGCGCCAAGGGAAGTAGCACATTGTTGAGACATTAGTTGGAGTATCTATCTTTGGACTTTAAGATTTGGGAGTGGGACCATTCGAGCATTGGGGACTGTTGGTATCCTTGGGATTCAGAAAGTGTTCAGGTAGTTATTAGAAGCGTCCGATCATAGGGGGTTGGCTAGTAAAGGAGTAATAGTTGGAAAGGTCTGGTTGTCATCAGATCGATCGTTGGAAAGTGAGGAGAATCTGGAATTCTCCAAATTATCATGTATTGTGAAGACTTAGTCAAAGCTAAGTGGGGGAGAATCGTCCCGAGATGCAGAAGCAGGAGCAGTGTTGAAAAGGGGATAAGCCTCGCATCGTTGTCAGGAAGGAAGCCAACCCAAGTGGCTGTTTGGTTTGTGGGTTGTGTGAATTGGGAGTTCGGTAAAACTCCCGAGCATGTGTATCACGTCTTCTTGGTGCTTGATAGCAGAAGTCGGGAAAACCATGTTGGAGTTCTATTCATGAATTGAGTTCAGTTGGAGTATCTAGTCGAGGGTGTGCTCGATTATGAGGGTTTCCGGATTGATAGATTGAGGGGTTTGTTAACTGCCAGGACTCGGCAGTACTTTCAGCATGTGCGTGCGGGTTATTAACGTATGTGGGAGACACATGGGGCAGGGAACAGACCATGGTTTCATGTAAGGTAGCTGATCGACGTGAGGCCTGGGATTAGGCCGGGGAAAAGATTCGTAGAGCGGATCTGGAGTTCGGAATCCCTAGAGGGCTAGAACATACTGCATGGGAGAGATTCCCATAAAGAATAGTTCAGGGTGAGGTGCGACAGTTTTTGAGCGGTCCGGATAGACTGAAGGCCGGTGAGCGTACCGGTCAGGCCGAAGGCTCGGAGAACGGTCCAGACAGGCTGAAGGCCCAGAAGGGCGGTCCAGACATGCTGAAGGTTCTGAGAGTGGTCCAGATAGGCTGAAGGCCAGGTAAGGCGGTCCAGTCATGCTGAAGACTCGGTGTGTGTTAGTAGACCTGTATGCGGGAAATGAGTGAGTATGTCGCCGTGATATGGCAATCGATAAGGTCTGGCCCCAAGATTGATCATAATGATGGAGTTAGCTAGAGGCCGAGTATGGGCTTCGTTAGCTGTGTGATCGGATTCGGAATATACGGGAGTTAGGGAGCAGCAGTTGCTCTGCATGGGTGGTGTAAAGTGGAGTCTTAGCACCATGGCACTTGTTGATGTGGTAAAGGTCGTTGAGTAGACTTCCTTGAGGAATGGAAGGGAAAGGTATGTGGCTCCGAGAAGGAGTGTTGGTCATCCAAAGGGAAAGCAGCAGTGTAAATGGACGATCGGAAGTATTTCAGCTATTGAGAGTGAGCACTGATATTGTACCAGTTGTATGGAAGCACATCCGGGTTGGGTGTCTGTTGAGGTTGTGAAATGATTAGCGCTGTTGTCGAATCAGAGGAGTTCAGAAGTGATGCAAGGGTGGATCCTTGAGCTTCAAGTTTGGTTGTAGGCATGGGTTATGTGAGTAGTGGTATTCCAATCTAGGCTATTCTGTCCTAGGGATGATTGGACCCGTTATAGGCGTACCTGGTATTCCAGCCTGAGGCTGATTGGGCTAGGTACGAATGGTTATGTGATATAGCTGGCTGATTCATGGGAATTTCAAGAAGCTGAAGGATGCAGTATCCTGTCAGCACGAGAGGGAATGGATTCAAGAAGAGGATGGATTGGGTTCCAACATTGCGAGCTACTCGGGCTATCTCTATTTGGAAAGGGAAGGGTAGTTTGACACTGTGGGAGGACCCAGTGACTCATGGTGGTACCTAATGGTTGCAAGTAACAGAAGTGTGTTCCTGACATGAAGGAATAGTATCACCGGGTGATACTTAGTTGCTATGTGTAGTCCTCAAGAAGAAAGGCTGATGGCCGGCTTGGAGTATTGGCAAGGGTGCCTCGCGAGTAGGAGATGTGTTAAAGGGGGTGTCGTGGTCGGTTCTGGAAGGACCTGAGATAATTGGGAAATCGGAGTCTGCAGTGCGAGTAAGTTGTTCGGGAGCGTATACTGCAGTAGGCTTCGAGGATGAAGCCTAATTTAAGTGGGGGAGAGTTATAACATCCCAAATTTCAGAAATATGATATAAGGGCTTAAAGTGTACATGGAGGAAGCTACTCGACGAGTAGGTGCGAGTACTCGTCGAGTCGGAGCGGGTTTTGGTCGTGAATTAAGTGACCAACTCGCCGAGTCGGAAGCTGGACTCGACGAGTTGGTGCTAGGAAGATAAACCCCTAATCTTAGGGCTTGCACCCTATTTAAAGGACCTTAAGTCCTCACCTCAGCCTCTTTGTCACCCCTTGAGAGTCAGAAAACCCTAGAATCGTGTGTGAGCCTTTGGAGTGAACTTGGAAGCTTTGGAAGGAGATTATAGCAAAGAAGGCTTGTAGATCAAGTGTAGAGCATCAAGGGATTGGTGTAGATCCAGAATCTACTTCAGCTTGGGCACATTTTAGAGGTAACAAGTTGTTACCTTGACTCTATTGCATTTATATCTATTCAAGAATGATATTTGGGACCATTTTGGTATGATTGAGATCTATTTCGGGTTTGGAGTTTAGATCTGAGGTTGCTACTTCAGATCTAGACTTGTGTTGGTCCAGAAAGTCATAAAGCATCAATCTTTGAGTTGTTGGTGGAGCCCCTTTGTCTTAAACCTTAGCCCTAGAGTGATTTGGGCTTATAACTCCTTGTCTCCACGTAAAGTTTGCAACTTTACGTGAGAGTCATGCCCTAGAAGAGTGGATCTACAGTTTGGATCCCCTGCAAGACTCGAAAAGCCTCTGCATGTATAAAGGACTGAAGAGACTCAGCGAGTCTGTTCTTGGACTTGGCGAGTCTGTTGAAGATAGGCATGAACTCGACGAGTTGGAGGAACAACTCGGCGAGTCTGTTGAAGATTGCCTTGGACTCGGCGAGTCTATTCTTGGACTCGGCGAGTCTGGTCGCAGAACCCAACCTCTTTTGGTTAAAGCCTTGGATCAGTGAGTCGGTTGGCGACTCAGTGAGTTGGACAGGATGGGATTTCGAGATCGTTGAACTCGACGAGTCGACGGGTTGACTCAGCGAGTTGAGTCGTGTTATGGGAGTTTTCTGAGTATAAGAACTCGACGAGTCGACGGGTTGACTCGGCGAGTAGAGTCAACCAGGAAGGTTGACTTTGACTAAGGACTTTGACTTTGACCAAGAGTTGACCAGTTTGACTTCCAAGGGTATTTTGGTAATTATGGTATTGGTTCTTTGGTAGTGTGTTGTGGTGAAGTTCGTGTCGGTGGTCGGAGTAGCTTGGTCGTATCCCTTCAGTCGGCAATTGCAGGTGAGTTATCCTCACTATATCAACAGGGTCTACGGCACCAAGGCCGACCCTTTATCGGATTTGTATTCGGGTATTCGCATGATATACTTATGGGTTTGTTAGATCTGCGTCCTGGTATATAGGATGATGTCATGCTAGTGACCGGTTAGGTCAGTATCCTGTTTAGGATATTGCTATGCTATTATGATTCTGTTAGATCGATATCCTGTTTAGGATATTGCAATCCTATTATGATCTGTTAGATTGGTATCCTGGTATGTAGGATGATGCTATGTTAGTGACTTGGTTAGGTCGGTATCCTGGTTATAGGATGTTGCTATGATTGACGATCTGTTAGATCGGTATGACTGTTATATAAATGCCAGTATATGTTATTTATGTGCACGTGGTTATTTTTGATGGGTGGGTTGTGGCAGGGTCCTGCTTCGTGCGGTTGAGGCCAACATACCCGACGAGCGGTCCGGATAGACTGTGAACCTGCATGACGGTCCAGTCATACCGAAGGCTCGAGATAGATCCAGGTAGACTGTAGGCCTTGCAAGGCGGTCCAGTCAAGCTGAGGGTTCAGTATGCATGTTGTTCTGTATTGTGATATGATATGAGTATGGTTATATGTGGTTGGTATTTTGGGGGTAACTCACTAAGCTTTTGGGCTTATAGTTTCAGTGTATTGTTTCAGGTACTTCAGGAGATCGTGGCAAGGCGAAGGCGTGATCGTACCGCTCCTCATGTTTTATGATTTATGTGATATGGTTCTGGGGGATACTCTGATGTTTAAACTATTTTGAAAATGAGATGTATGAACTTAATGGTTTTTGAATGAATTAAAATGTTTTAAGTTGGCTCAATTTTTATGGGTGTTACATATATATATATATATATATATATATATATAACATATATATAAGGACCATTTTGGAAAATGGAATAAAATCGAAGAACTATTGAACATCTCAATTTTTAAAGGACCAAAAATGAAATTTTCGGATAAACAAGGGCCTTTTTGAATATTTTCATAAACATAAGTCTAAAATGAACATTTTAGAAGAAATGGACCATTTTCAACAATTCACCTAGTTTTGAACCACTTATGACACCTTTTGACAAATATGTGCCTTATTTGATAATTTATAAAAAGAATGGTCATTTTTGCCAATATTGATAATATTGGATCATTTTTTATAAATATGATTCAATGTGAATTATTTTTCAATAAACAAAAAAAAGCGATATACCTAGTTAACGAGCACAATTTTTGTTATTTATTAAATAACGGATTTCATCGATTAGCACAAATATCTGTTAGTATTCTAGTCAGACGCATCTCCAATGTACATATATATATATATATATATATATATATATATATATATATATATATATATATATATATATATATATATATATATATTTATATATATATATATATATATATATATATATATATATTAGTGCACATTTAAAGTCCTGTAAGAGTTATATAACCAGAGTCTCCTGGAGGGAGAGCGAGAATTTGTGTATATATCTATACGAGGTTAACACCCCGCACCTTCGATTTTCGATACAGCTAGACCGGCCAGTCTAGGGTGACAAATGTCTTTAAACAAACCCGGGCGCCTGAGAAACGCCAAGACAGGCCTCTGTCATATTAGTATAGTTATAACGACTCGCTAGAATATAATAATGTTATTTTGAAATTTTTATAAGGAAAACCTCATAAATAAATAGGCGCATTGTGTTGACCGCCCCTATGCATGGTAGTGATGGTTCGAATTCATTGTGTTGACCGTCCATTTACATTGGGCGGAATGTCCACAATCGCATATTGATTTCTCACACCTCTCATGTCTTAGGGTTTTAAGACCACTAATTTTTATATCATAAAATATAGGATTTTCTGGAGTAAACGATTTTATACGATTTCAAAAACGATAAACTAAAACACGCACCAATTATACCTGATAAGAAAAAAAGATTTACAACTATTTTCCTTTTAGAAAACATGGGATTTTCTGGTAACTATTTGTTATTACTACTCAAAAGAACAACTCTCAAATACAGCTCTCCTTTATAAATTATATTACTTTCCAAAAATCACTCCTTATAAGGATGAATAAAAAGTAATGGCATGCATGCATATATCCATGATTTCAGAGCAAGACTTCAAACGATTTTATAGAAAATATCGGATTTTCTAAAAGTACAACGAGAACAATTCTAAACAAGTGTAAAACTATTTTTATACAAAAGTTCTTATGAACTCACCAACTTTTTAGTTGACGCTTTTCAAAACGACTTGTATTCTCAAGTATTTAGTAAGCAGGTAATCACCATGATCGAGGACTGGCGTCGCTGCACTATGTTATTTCTACCTTTGTTATTTCGTGTTTAACTTTTGGAACAGAACAAGTATTGTAAACAATGTAAGTTTAATACTAATGTATGATGTTTGGATTTGCTATGTTTCATTTATATTCAATTGTTATGATACTGCACAATGAAGTCACCCGCCTCCGGAAGTTTCCGCCGTCTGGTCCGAGGGTGTGACAGATCCCTTTCCATTGGCAAGAGAAAGCTTCTCTGGACTTTCGATGTTACCATTTTCAATGTCCATGGAAGTTTGGGGAGTAGATCTTTCAATCAAATTTGCTTTACCAGTGCGCCAAATCATTGCTGATTTAGCAGCAACAAGCAAATATGTTAGATCAATAAGGGTCATGTCGTGATCTCCCATATAGTAGTCCTTAAAGAACCCGCTATATGACTTAGGAAGTGACTAAAGAACCCAGTCAACAGCCAACTTCCTCGAGACTTCGACACCCAACTCTCCAAGTCTGTCAATATGTAACTTCATCTCCAAGACGTGAGCACATACAAACTTTCCTTCCTGCCAATAGGGCTTTGAGTGACCTTGAGCTTGTAGGTTAGGGAGAATTATTGGAGGAGGTGGAGGAAGTGAATTTCCACTAAAGCACAAAGAAGGGATTAATCTTTCACCTTGATTGCCTTGTGGAAAATCATCTTTATAAAGAAAGTTTTTTCAAAAGATTCGGAAAGACCATAGTTGTCTGAACTTAGACATTTATGAGGGAGAAATTCAAGTTTAGTTGATTTTAGTCCTTAATATAACACCCAACATGAAATATTATGGCTAGGACCCAACACAATACTTTACAATTCGGAAGAGGGATGTCGTAATCCAAATTGCAAAATATTTGAAGGTAGGTAAATGACGATTTACCAATTTCCACCATGAAAAACGAAATTTATCATTAGGTTTTAAATGGATTGAAACTCCTAGATCCTTTGAGATTCATTGAACCTTTCAATGGCATGTTTAAATCTTGATTGTGCCCTTCAAGTTTGTGACTGGGATGTCGAGGATCACAAACAAGGTGTGAATAACCATGCAAATTAGCTTGGTACACCCAATGTTACAACCACCTAATCAATGTGCCGGTTAACCACACACGCTCCATTGATCTATGATTAGCATCAAGCTACCCTTTTCCACGCACTGTCAGTCCCAGATTAGTGTGCCGGTTAACCACACATGCTCCACTAACGACTTAACAAGTTGCAAAGTGCAATTTCATGGGTTAGCACCAAATTCACATTTTCCTAAGTAACTAAGATTGGGAATTTATAAGTGTTTAGTTACTTAGTATTTCATTATACTTTTAATGAGAATTTATATGTCATGTCAAACCCATTCGGCTAACGACAATCCACCAGTCAAGGAAGCGGTGGGTGAGAGTGGACACCCATTAAACTGCCATTTTATAGGCAATAACCTTGTACCCCCCTTATAGACCGGTTTCGCGAATGAGGCCTACTAACGGTAAGACTGATTTTACTCTTATACACACATATATATATATATATATATATATATATATATATATATATATATATATATATATATATATATATATATATATATATATATAAATATTAAACATGTAATATTATAATAGTATAAGGGTTGAATTTTACAGTTTTAAAATTCTAGGGTTTGGAACTAAATGTTTCAAAGTAAGACTTTGCATTTACAAATATCAAAAATTGAGGGCAAGTTTTGAACTATTCAAAAACTTTTGGAATCCATAACTTATAAGTTTAATATAGGTTTTAATGAAAAGACTCTTGAAAATCCATAACTTGAGGACAAGTAATGGAGTTCATAAAACATTTATGAAAAAGACTCTTCATGTTCCATAACTTGAGGAAAAGTTATGGATGACATAAAACTAATTAAGATTACATTTAAAAATGAAACTTTTCACTTTCCATAACTTGAGGACAAGTTATGGAATTCATCAAAAAACATTTAGATCAACAAAAAATTCTAACAAGAAAATCAAAAAGTTTGTGTATGATCTAAATTAAACTCATAAGAACAAGGCAATTCATATCAAACAAATTTCATGTAATTAGCTTAATCATATAAACTAATACAAAACATGAAACTTTGACAATTATCTTTTAAATTGGATAAGCATGATCATTACCATATCAAAAACAGCTTTATAAGTTCAAAAACAGTTTAGGGTAATGATCCTAGTCCAATTCCAGCCTTAGAACTCGAAAATATGCATTCTGGAGCACCAACTCGTCGAGTGCATGAAATGACTTGGCGAGTTGGTCAGTTTTGTGAGGGGACTCGGTGAGTTCTCCAGTGGACTCGGCGAGTCCACTGTCCAGAAAGCAGAAAATCGATTTTTTAAGCTTTTGAAAGCAAGTAGCATCAAGTATATAGGAAAAAAACCCTAGGCTCTGATACCACTATAGGGTTTTGAGCATTCTAACACTCCTATGGTGTACATGCAACCCTAGATGCTTTGGATCTATGTTTCTCTAATATACATGCAAACTTTTAATTTTCCAAAGCATCATCCTAACTAGCATACAATGGAGTATAAACAACATGAAATACAAGTTAGATGACATACATTTTAGTGTAGTTGGAAACCTTGGACCTTTAAGAACTTAGTGCCCCAAGTGTTGCACCTCAAATGGAATCACACAACACCACCAACAATGGAGGAACTTGAGAAGAGATTCCTTGCACACACAAAATTCGGATAGCCCTCTTGCAACTCACTTAGGTGCCGATTTTGGTAGCTATGAGGCTTCTTATATAGTGTGTGTAACACCCCAAATTTCATTTGTTCAATAAAGGGCCAAAAGTGTAAATTTAGGAAAGGGACTCGACGAGTAGGTCAGCTTACTCGCCGAGTCGCAGCGGGATTCTATCGCGGTTTAAGTGGCCAACTCGCCGAGTCGGCGGCTTGGACTCGACGAGTTGGTGCTGAAGAGAGAAAACCCTAATCCCAGGGGTTGTGCCCTATATAAAGCACATTATAACCCACCCTCAGCCTCTTTGCTACCCTTTTGAGATCCAGAAACCCTAGAATCAAGTGAGCTTCCATTATTAGAGAGAATAGAGCTTTGGAGGAGAAAATCTTGGAAAGGGGCTTGAAGATCAAGAGGTTTGCTGCTAAGGAGTGGTGTAGATCCGGGATCTACTTCAGTTGGAGCTCATATTGGAGGTAATAATCTGTTGCTTGGGCTCTTTTGCATCTAGATCTATTATCATTTGAGATTTGGGGCATTTTTGGTATGATTGAGAGCTATTTCGAGTTAGAGGCTTAGATCTGAGGTTGCTACTTCAGATCTAGGCTTGTGATGGTCCAAAATGTCATAAAGCTTATGTCTAAGAGTTGTTGGTAAAGCCCCTTTGTCAAGAACCCTAGCCCTAGAGTGTTTTGGGCCTATATCTCCTTGGTTTCACGTAAAGTTTGCAACTTTATGTAAGGGTTAGAGTGTAGAAGAGTGGATCTATGGATTGGAGCCCCTGCATGGCTCGAAAAGCCTTTGTATGGATTAAGAACTGGAGAGACTCGGCGAGTCACATGGGTGTACTCGACGAGTTGTATGAACATGTGCATGGACTCGGCGAGTTGAAGAACAACTCGGCGAGTCTGTTGAAGATTGCCTTGGACTCGGCGAGTCTGTTCTTGGACTCGGCGAGTCAGGTCGCAGAACCCCTAACCTCTTCTGGTTAAGACGCAGATCAGTGAGTCGAGGGGTGACTCAGTGAGTTTGACAGGTTGGGACTTGGAGATCGTTGGACTCGACGAGTCTTGGGGTGACTCGGCGAGTTGGGTCATGTTCTAAGAGTTTTCAGAGTATAAGGACTCGACGAGTCAACGGGTTGACTCGGCGAGTAGGGTCAGTCAGGAAGTTTGACTTTGGCCTGGACTTTGACTTTGACCTTCAAGGGTGTTATGGTAATTGGTTATTTATGTCAATGGTCCATTGATGACAATAGGTGTTGGAGTTTAGAGCAGTGCTTCGGGTGTGTGCTTTCGTGGTTCGGTTCTTTATTTCAGGTGAGTTATCCTCACTGTACTCAAGGGTCTAAGGCACCAAGGCCGGCCCTTTGAATTGTTGTTTAGAGCTTGTTATGTTATGTGATGATATGCTTGCTAGTATCCTGGTAGATAGGATAATGATATGAGGATATGCCTTGCTGGCTTAGTATCCTAGAGGAATGGATAGTTAAGTGATGGCTAGTTCTTTTGGATCAGCGCCCTGGTATTTGGGTAGTGGTTATTTATAGACCTGTAGTTAGTCTTGCCTTATGTACGCTGGTAGGAGGTTACCTGCGGGTTATGTATGTTGAGCAGTAGCAGAGGGTATTCCATCCCGGTAGGATGATAGGGCCCTAGTATGTTGGTTCTGTAGAGTGTTATGTGGTTGCCTGTTATGTGTGCATGTTGCTAGTATAGGGGCATTCCAACCCGATGGTTGTGGGCCGAGAGTATTCCATCCAGATGGGATGATTGGACTCGTAGTAGGTTGGCATTCCAACCCGATGGTTGAGGGGCCTGGGGTATTCCATCCCGAGCGATGATTGGACCTATAGTAGTAGTTATTGTATGTATAGGGAGTGGGGCATTCTAACCCGATGGTTGTGGGCCAGGAGTATTCCATCCCGGTAGGATGATTGGACTCATAGTATGTTGGCATTCCAACCCGATGGTTGAGGGGCCTGGGGTATTCCATCTTGCGAGATGATTGGACCCATAATAGTTATTGTAGTACGTATAGGTGTATGGGCATTCCAACCCGATGGTTGAGGGCCAGGGGTATTCCAACCGGAAGGTTGATTGGACCCATAGTATGTTGTTCTTTGTTGCATGCGTATGCTTATGTGTGTATGGGTACTTTGGGGGAACTCACTAAGCTTTCAGGCTTACAGTTATAGTTTATTGTTTCAGGTACTTCAGGAGATCATGGCAAGGCGAAGGCGTGATCGTACCGCTCCTCATGTTTTATGATTTATGTGATATGGTTATGGGGGATACTCTGATGTTTAAACTATTTTGAAAACAAGATGTGTGAACTTAATGGTTTGTTTTGAATGAAATAAAATGTTTTAAATTGGATCAATTTTTATGGGTGTTACAAGTTGGTATCAGAGCCTTGGTTTGAGTGAATTGGAGGAACATTCGTGTGAATCCAGTCTCAAATCAAGGAGAGATTTTCGAAAATAGTTTTCAAAAGGTTTTCAAAATAAGTAAAGGAGGACGCAGAGGGTACGATCAGCCGGAGCCAGTAAGTAGACCCCAAAATACCGTACAAGTTATTGATTATGTGATGTTATAATAGCATGCTAGTACTAGGCTAGGGATCTTCAGGAATTGCATGAGAGAATTGCCTGATTTGTGATGCCTGTTAGCCTAGGGTTTTCTTGATATGAGGTATTCGGTATTCCTCTAGGGGTGAGGATTGAGTGCTTCCTATGTATGTTTGTGCTTAGGGCGTTGTGGCGATACTTGAGACAAATATGGGTAGGTGTGGAAGGTAGTATGGGCCCGTACTACTGAAAGCACAGGACCCATACGCGTGTCAAGGAAGTCACAACCCCTAGGTTGTCGGTTAGAGGTTAGTTCTCAGAGTTTATGCGAGGTATCTGAGGATCTTGTTGGTATATTGTAGTATGGCGGATGCGAGGCGTGTCATGACTGGATCCGGATCGGGATCAGGACAGGGTGAGCAGGAGGCCCCAGTGGCACCTGAGATTATCAGCCAGGAGGGGCCAATGTTGACAGAGGATCGGGTCAGGGAGATCATCCGCGAGGAGATGGTCGAGATTGTCCGGGGTCAGATCCCAGAGTTGTTTGGGACTATTAAGTCCGCTATGAGGGAGTACTTCGACGATCGTTATGTAGCTCTTACTGAGACGGCTGACGCGGCAGCTATAGCGGCTGTAACAGCGGCAGGGGGAGGAGCCGGTCGGGGCTTTCAATATCGGGATTTCGACAATACGAAGCCCCCTACTTTCGATGCAGTTCAGGATCCGATCGTTGCTATGAGATGGTTGTCAGACGTGGAGGGTTGTTTCTTCATGTGTTCATGCCCTGCGGATCAGAGGGTGAGGTGTGCTCTGAACCTTTTGAGGCTCGGGGCGAAGGATTGGTAGAGGTTGACTACGGGATCTTATTCTGATGTGCAGCGGGCTGCGGTTTCGTGGGATCAGTTCAAGGAGATGTTCAGTACTCGTTATGTTCCGCAGGTTGAGAGAGAGAAAGGTTGGCTCAGGAATTCCTGGAGCTGAAGCAGGATTCAGAGTCGGTGACGGAGATCACCAGGATGTTTACTGAGAGGGCGATGTTTTGCCCGGAATTTGCTTCGGATCAGGCTCAGATGTCCCGATATCTGAGTATGCTCAAGAGGGATATCCGACAGTTTGTGTCCACGTAGAGGTGTAGTACCTTGTTGGAGTTTCAGGAGGCCGCTAGGCGGCATGAGTTAGAGATTGAGCTCCAGTTGAGAGAGCAGAGGCAGACCCCGGTGCAGTCGCAGCCTGCACCAAAACGGATGAGGGCCGCTGATTATAGGCAGGGAGGTCTGATAAGTCGCACTTGCGGGAAGTGCGGCAAGGTGGACGAGGGTAGTTTCCGTTCTTCTTTGGGGTGCCACAAGTGTGGCAAGGAGGGCCACATAGCCAGGGATTACCGGCAGTCGACTTCAGCGGCAGGAGTCCGACTTTGTTATCATTGTGATCAGGTGGGCCATATGAAGCCCCAGTGTCCTCTGCTGGCTGCCAGGTCAGTGCAGGCCCCAGCGCCAGCCACCTTGAGACTTATTGACGGAGGTCAGGGTCAAGCAGAGCCTCCGAAGGCTCCAGGGCGTGCTTATCAGCTTGTGACCGAGGAGATCAGGTCAGCGCCAGAGGTGTCAGCCGGTATGTTTTTCTGCCTTCTTTGTTTATGTTGTGGTTAAGAGATGTTGTTTCTTGCATGAGATATTAAAGTGTTGTATGTGTTAGAGAAGAGTTATTATTGAGGGTTTTTAGAGGGTTAGTATCCGGTGTGGAATTCGTGAGAAAGGAAGGTTATGGTTCGGGAATTCGGGAACTTTCAGCAGGAACTTAGGTTCTTTGAAGTACGGTGTATTAGTGGGGTTCGATTGAGCAGCGTGTTAGCTTCGCCGCCAGTGGATGGTGGTTAGTGCCCTAAGTGGGGGGAGAATTGGAAATTCTCGGATGAGCCGCTGGTTGTAGAAGGTTGTCTGACGCGGTTTGAAGGTCGGTTATTAGGATGGTGCGATGAGGCGATTCAGTTATAGTAAGGGCTTTGCAAGTGTCGTGGATCTTTGAACCAGTAGTGAGGATGGTGTTATGAGATAGCGGTGAGCACCGCTAAGGGGTGATGTATAGCGAGGATCTGTCGTTGTGGCAATGTTGGATGATGTGTAGGCGTGTTTTCAGTCTCCTTGGAAGAGGAGGGGGATAGTGGCTCCAGATTGGAGGTTTGGACAGAGGAAAGTGAGATAGCAGGTTAACAGACTCGGGAGCAGTCTGGACCTGTGACGAGGACTGTATAAGGATATTACAGTCGGAGGTCAAGGACCTAGAGATCGTGATAGGGAGGTATGAGTGGGTTACACTCAGTTGTGGCGAACCGAAAGGTTTAAGGGTGACTCAAGGACAAGGTCCTTGGTCCCGAGTATGGTTGTAGGTTTGAGTTATGTAAGTGAAGGTATCCCAATCTGGGGTATTCCATCATGAGGATGACCGGACCCTATGATTGATTGGACCTGGTGTGTTTGGTATTCCAACCCGAGGGTTGATTGGGCCAAACATACATGAGGATGCGAGGGTATACCATCCTAGGGATGACTGGACCCGTTATAGGTGTGCCTGGTATTCCAGCCCAAGGCTGATTGGGCCAGGTACGAGTGGTTACGCGATATGGTTGGTTGATGGGTTATGGGAGCTGAAGGATGCAGCATCCTGTCAGAGCGTAAGGGATAGAACCAGAGGGTGGAACATGATTCGTTCCAGGGTGCAAGTTATCAGGGTTATCTCCATTTTTAGGCGAAGGAGGATGGATTAGTTCTTAGCAGAGCTCAGGGGGTGTTTATGGAATCTAGCGTTGCAGGGCGCGGAAGCGTGTCCCTGATATGAAGGAGTAGTATTATCGGGTGATTCGTGGTTAATTTGTGGTGCTATTGAGTTGAAAGGCCGATGATCGGCTTGGAGTGGTGGCAAGGATGTCACGTGAGAATAAGCCATTTTAAGAGAGATGCAGAAGTAGGGTTTGTAAGAGCATGAGTTGATTGAGAAGTCGGAGTCTGCAGTGCAAGGGGTTTATTCTGAGGCGTATATTGCAGTAGGATTCGAGGACGAAGCCTAATTTAAGTGGGGGAGAGTTGTAACACCCCAAATTTCATTTGTTCAATGAAGGGCCAAAAGTGTAAATTTAGGAAAGGGACTCGACGAGTAGGTCCGCTTACTCGCCGAGTCGGAGCGGGATTCTATCGCGGTTTAAGTGGCCAACTCGCCGCGTCGGCGGCTTGGACTTGACGAGTTGGTGCTGAAGAGAGAAAACCCTAATCCCTGGGGTTGTGCCCTATATAAAGCACATTATAACCCACCCTCAACCTCTTTGCTACCCTTTTGAGATACAGAAACCCTAGAATCGAGTGAGCTTCCATTATTAGAGAGAATAGAGCTTTGGAGGAGAAAATCTTGGAAAGGGGCTTGAAGATCAAGAGGTTTGCTGCTAAGGAGTGGTGTAGATCCGGGATCTACTTCAGTTGGAGCTCATATTGGAGGTAATAATATGTTGCTTGGGCTCTTTTGCATCTAGATCTATTATCATTTGAGATTTGGGGCATTTTTGGTATGATTGAGAGCTATTTCGAGTTAGAGGCTTAGATCTGAGGTTGCTACTTCAGATCTAGGCTTGTGATGGTCCAAAATGTCATAAAGCTTATGTCTAAGAGTTGTTGGTAAAGCCCCTTTGTCATGAACCCTAGCCCTAGAGTGTTTTGGGCCTATATCTCCTTGGTTTCACGTAAAGTTTGCAACTTTATGTAAGGGTTAGAGTGGAGAAGAGTGGATCTATGGATTGGAGCCCCTGCATGGCTCGAAAAGCCTTTGTATGTATTAAGAACTGGAGAGACTCGACGAGTCACATGGGTGTACTCGACGAGTTGTATGAACATGTGCATGGACTAGGCGAGTTGAAGAACAACTCGGCGAGTCTGTTGAAGATTGCCTTGGACTCGGCGAGTCTGTTCTTGGACTCGGCGAGTCAGGTCGCAGAACCCCTAACCTCTTCTGGTTAAGACGCAGATCAGTGAGTCGAGGGGTGACTCAGTGAGTTGGACAGGTTGGGACTCGGAGATCGTTGGACTCGACGAGTCTTGGGGTGACTCGGCGAGTTGGGTCGTGTTCTAAGAGTTTTCAGAGTATAAGGACTCGACGAGTCAACGGGTTGACTCGGCGAGTAGGGTCAGTCAGGAAGTTTGACTTTGGCCTGGACTTTGACTTTGACCTTCAAGGGTGTTATGCTAATTGGTTATTTATGTCAATGGTCCATTGATGGCAATAGGTGTTGGAGTTTGGAGCAGTGCTTCGGGTGTGTGCTTCCGTGGTTCGGTTCTTCATTTCAGGTGAGTTATCCTCACTGTACTCAAGGGTCTAAGGCACCAAGGCCGGCCCTTTGAATTGTTGTTTAGAGCTTGTTATGTTATGTGATGATATGCTTGCTAGTATCCTGGTAGATAGGATAATGATATGAGGATATGCCTTGCTGGCTTAGTATCCTAGAGGAATGGATAGTTAAGTGATGGCTAGTTCTGTTGGATCAGCGCCCTGGTAGTTGGGTAGTGGTTATTTATAGACATGTAGTTGGTCTTGCCTTATGTACGCTGGTAGGAGGTTACCTGCGGGTTATGTATGTTGAGCAGTAGCAGAGGGTATTCCATCCCGGTAGGATGATAAGGCCCTAGTATGTTGGTTCTGTAGAGTGTTATGTGGTTGCCTGTTATGTGTGCATGTTGCTAGTGTAGGGGCATTCCAACCCGATGGTTGTGGGCCGAGAGTATTCCATCCAGATGGGATGATTGGACTCGTAGTAGGTTGGCATTCCAACCCGATGGTTGAGGGGCCTGGGGTATTCCATCCCGAGGGATGATTGGACCCATAGTAGTAGTTATTGTATGTATAGGGATTGGGGCATTCCAACCCGATGGTTGTGGGCCAGGAGTATTCCATCCCGGTAGGATGATTGGACTCATAGTATGTTGGCATTCCAACCCGATGGTTGAGGGGCCTGGGGTATTCCATCTTGCGAGATGATTGGACCCATAATAGTTATTGTAGTACGTATAGGTGTATGGGCATTCCAACCCGATGGTTGAGGGCCAGGGGTATTCCAACCGGAAGGTTGATTGGACCCATAGTATGTTGTTCTTTGTTGCATGCGTATGCTTATGTGTGTATGGGTACTTTGGGGGAACTCACTAAGCTTTCGGGCTTACAGTTATAGTTTATTGTTTCAGGTACTTCAGGAGATCGTGGCAAGACGAAGGCGTGATCGTACCGCTCCTCATGTTTTATGATTTATGTGATATGGTTCTGGGGGATACTCTAATGTTTAAACTATTTTGAAAACAAGATGTATGAACTTAATGGTTTGTTTTGAATGAAATAAAATGTTTTAAATTGGATCAATTTTTATGGGTGTTACAAGTTGGTATCAGAGCCTTGGTTTGAGTGAATTGGAGGAACATTCGTGTGAATCCAGTCTCAAATCAAGGAGAGATTTTCGAAAATAGTTTTCAAAAGGTTTTCAAAATAAGTAAAGGAGGACGCAGAGGGTACGATCAGCCGGAGCCAGTAAGTAGACCCCAAAATACCGTACAAGTTATTGATTATGTGATGTTAGAACAGCATGCTAGTACTAGGCTAGGGATCTTCAGGAATTGCATGATAGAACTGCCTGATTTGTGATGCCTGTTAGCCTAGGGTTTTCTTGATATGAGGTATTCGGTATTCCTCTAGGGGTGAGGATTGAGTGCTTGCTATGTATGTTTGTGCTTAGGGCGTTGTGGTGATACTTGAGACAAATATGGGTAGGTGTGGAAGGTAGTATGGGCCCGTACTACTGAAAGCACAGGACCCATACGCGTGTCAAGGAAGTCACAACCCCTAGGTTGTCGGTTAGAGGTTAGTTCTCAGAGTTTATGCGAGGTATCTGAGGATCTTGTTAGTATATTGCAGTATGGCGGATGCGAGGCGTGTCATGACTGGATCCGGATCGGGATCAGGACAGGGTGAGCAGGAGGCCCCAGTGGCACCTGAGATTATCAGCCAGGAGGGGCCAATGTTGACAGAGGATCGGGTCAGGGAGATCATCCGCGAGGAGATGGTCGAGATTGTCCGGGGTCAGATCCCAGAGTTGTTTGGGACTATTAAGTCCGCTATGAGGGAGTACTTCGACGATCGTTATGTAGCTCTTACTGAGACGGCTGACGCGGCAGCTATAGCGGCTGTAACAGCGGCAGGGGGAGCAGCCGGTCGGGGCTTTCAATATCGGGATTTCGACAATACGAAGCCCCCTACTTTCGATGGAGTTCAGGATCCGATCGTTGCTATGAGATGGTTGTCAGACGTGGAGGGTTGTTTCTTCACGTGTTCATGCCCTGCGGATCAGAGGGTGAGGTGTGCTCTGAACCTTTTGAGGCTCGGGGCGAAGGATTGGTGGAGGTTGACTACGGGATCTTATTCTGATGTGCAGCGGGCTGCGGTTTCGTGGGATCAGTTCAAGGAGATGTTCAGTACTCGTTATGTTCCGCAGGTTGAAAGAGAGAAAGGTTGGCTCAGGAATTCCTGGAGCTGAAGCAGGATTCAGAGTCGGTGACGGAGATCACCAGGATGTTTACTGAGAGGGCGATGTTTTGCCCGGAATTTGCTTCGGATCAAGCTCAGATGTCCCGATATCTGAGTATGCTCAAGAGGGATATCCGACAGTTTGTGTCCATGTAGAGGTGTAGTACCTTGTTGGAGTTTCAGGAGGCCGCTAGGCGGCATGAGTTAGAGATTGAGCTCCAGTTGAGAGAGCAGAGGCAGGCCCCGGCGCAGTCGCAGCCTGCACCAAAACGGATGAGGGCCGCTGATTATAGGCAGGGAGGTCCGATAAGTCGCACTTGCGGGAAGTGCGGCAAGGTGGACGAGGGTAGTTTCCGTTCTTCTTTGGGGTGCCACAAGTGTGGCAAGGAGGGCCACATAGCCAGGGATTGTCGGCAGTCGACTTCAGCGGCAGGAGTCCGACTTTGTTATCATTGTGATCAGGGGGGCCATATGAAGGCCCAGTGTCCTCTGCTGGCTGCCAGGTCAGTGTAGGCCCCAGCACCAGCCACTTTGAGACTTACTGACGGAGGTCAGGGTCGAGCAGAGCCTCCGAAGGCTCCAGGGCGTGCTTATCAGCTTGTGACCGAGGAGATCAGGTCAGCGCCAGAGGTGTCAGCCGGTATGTTTTTCTGCCTTCTTTGTTTATGTTGTGGTTAAGAGATGTTGTTTCTTGCATGAGATATTAAAGTGTTGTATGTGTTAGAGAAGAGTTATTATTGAGGGTTTTTAGAGGGTTAGTATCTGGTGTGGAATTCGTGAGAAAGGAAGGTTATGGTTCGGGAATTCGGGAACTTTCAGCAGGAACTGAGGTTCCTTGAAGTTCGGTGTATTAGTGGGGTTCGATTGAGCAGCGTGTTAGCTTCGCCGCCAGTGGATGGTGGTTAGTGCCCTAAGTGGGGGGAGAATTAGAAATTCTCGGATGAGCCGCTGGTTGTAGAAGGTTGTCTGACGCGGTTTGAAGGTCGGTTATTGGGATGGTGCGATGAGGCGATTCAGTTATAGTAAGGGCTTTGCAAGTGTCGTGGATCTTTGAACCAGTAGTGAGGATGGTGTTATGAGATAGCGGTGAGCGCCGCTAAGGGGTAATGTATAGCGAGGATCTGTCGTTGTGGCAATGTTTGATGATGTGTAGGCGTGTTTTCAGTCTCCTTGGAAGAAGAGGGGGATAGTGGCTCCAGATTGGAGGTTTGGACAGAGGAAAGTGAGATAGCAGGTTAACAGACTCGGGAGCAGTCTGGACCGGTGACGAGGACTGTATAAGGATATTACAGTCGGAGGTCAAGGACCTAGAGATCGTGATAGGGAGGTATGAGTGGGTTACACTCAGTTGTGGCGAACCGAAAGGTTTAAGGGTGACTCAAGGACAAGGTCCTTGGTCCCGAGTATGGTTGTAGGTTTGAGTTATGTAAGTGGAGGTATCCCAATCTGGGGTATTCCATCATGAGGATGACCGGACTCTATGATTGATTGGACCTGGTGTGTTTGGTATTCCAACCCGAGGGTTGATTGGGCCAAACATACATGAGGATGCGAGGGTATACCATCCTAGGGATGACTGGACCCGTTATAGGTGTTCCTGGTATTCCAGCCTGAGGCTGATTGGGCCAGGTACGAGTGGTTACGCGATATGGTTGGTTGATGGGTTATGGGAGCTGAAGGATGCAGCATCCTGTCAGAGCGTAAGGGATAGAACCAGAGGGTGGAACAGGATTCGTTCCAGGGTGCAAGTTATCAGGGTTATCTCCATTTTTGGGCGAAGGAAGATGGATTAGTTCTTAGCAGAGCTCAGCGGGTGTTTATGGAATCTAGCGTTGCAGGGCGCGGAAGCGTGTCCCTGATATGAAGGATTAGTATTATCGGGTGATTCGTGGTTAATTCGTGGTGCTATTGAGTTGAAAGGCCGATGATCGGCTTGGAGTGGTGGCAAGGATGTCACGTGAGAATAAGCCATTTTAAGAGAGATGCAGAAGTAGGGTTTGTAAGAGCATGAGTTGATTGAGAAGTCGGAGTCTGCAGTGCAAGGGGTTTGTTCTGAGGCGTATACTGCAGTAGGCTTCGAGGACGAAGCCTAATTTAAGTGGGGGAGAGTTGTAACACCCCACATTTCATTTGTTCAATGAAGGGCCAAAAGTGTAAATTTAGGAAAGGGACTCGACGAGTAGGTCCGCTTACTCGCCGAGTCGAAGCGGGATTCTATCGCGGTTTAAGTGGCCAACTCGCCGCGTCGGCGGCTTGGACTCGACGAGTTGGTGCTGAAGAGAGAAAACCCTAATCCCGGGGGTTGTGCCCTATATAAAGCACATTATAACCCACCCTCAGCCTCTTTGCTACCCTTTTGAGATCCAGAAACCCTAGAATCGAGTGAGCTTCCATTATTAGAGAGAATAGAGCTTTGGAGGAGAAAATCTTGGAAAGGGGCTTGAAGATCAAGAGGTTTGCTGCTAAGGAGTGGTGTAGATCCGGGATCTACTTCAGTTGGAGCTCATATTGGAAGTAATAATCTGTTGCTTGGGCTCTTTTGCATCTAGATCTATTATCATTTGAGATTTGGGGCATTTTTGGTATGATTGAGAGCTATTTCGAGTTAGAGGCTTAGATCTGAGGTTGCTACTTCAGATCTAGGCTTGTGATGGTCCAAAATGTCATAAAGCTTATGTCTAAGAGTTGTTGGTAAAGCCCCTTTGTCATGAACCCTAGCCCTAGAGTGTTTTGGGCCTATATCTCCTTGGTTTCACGTAAAGTTTGCAACTTTATGTAAGGGTTAGAGTGTAGAAGAGTGGATCTATGGATTGGAGCCCCTGCATGGCTCGAAAAGCCTCTGTATGGATTGAGAACTGGAGAGACTCGGCGAGTCACATGGGTATACTCGACGAGTTGTATGAACATGTGCATGGACTCGGCGAGTTGAAGGACAACTCGGCGAGTCTGTTGAAGATTGCCTTGGACTCGGCGAGTCTGTTCTTGGACTCGGCGAGTCAGGTCGTAGAACCCCTAACCTCTTCTGGTTAAGACGCAGATCAGTGAGTCGAGGGGTGACTCAGTGAGTTGGACAGGTTGGGACTCGGAGATCGTTGGACTCGACGAGTCTTGGGGTGACTCGGCGAGTTGGGTCGTGTTCTAAGAGTTTTCAGAGTATAAGGACTCGACGAGTCAACGGGTTGACTCGACGAGTAGGGTCAGTCAGGAAGTTTGACTTTGGCCTGGACTTTGACTTTGACCTTCAAGGGTGTTATCGTAATTGGTTATTTATGTTAATGGTCCATTGATGGCAATAGGTGTTGGAGTTTGGAGCAGTGCTTTGGGTGTGTGCTTCCGTGGTTCGGTTCTTCATTTCAGGTGAGTTATCCTCACTGTACTTAAGGGTCTAAGGCACCAAGGTCGGCCCTTTGAATTATTGTTTAGAGCTTGTTATGTTATGTGATGATATGCTTGCTAGTATCCTGGTAGATAGGATAATGATATGAGGATATGCCTTGCTAGCTTAATATCCTAGAGGAATGGATAGTTAAGTGATGGCTAGTTTTGTTGGATCAGCGCCCTGGTAGTTGGGTAGTGGTTATTTATAGACCTGTAGTTGGTCTTGCCTTATGTACGCTGGTAGGAGGTTAGCTGCGGGTTATGTATGTTGAGCAGTAGCAGAGGGTATTCCATCCCGGTAGGATGATAGCGCCCTAGTATGTTGGTTCTGTAGAGTGTTATGTGGTTGCCTGTTATGTGTGCATGTTGCTAGTGTAGGGGCATTCCAACCCGATGGTTGTGGGCCGAGAGTATTCCATCCAGATGGGATGATTGGACTCGTAGTAGGTTGGCATTCCAACCCGATGGTTGAGGGGCCTGGGGTATTCCATCCCGAGGGATGATTGGACCCATGGTAGTAGTTATTGTATGTATAGGGAGTGGGGCATTCCAACCCGGTGGTTGTGGGCCAAGAGTATTCCATCCCGGTAGGATGATTGGACTCATAGTTTGTTGGCATTCCAACCCGATGATTGAGGGGCCTGGGGTATTCCATCTTGCGAGATGATTGGACCCATAGTAGTTATTGTAGTACGTATAGGTGTATGGGCATTCCAACCCGATGGTTGAGGGCCAGGGGTATTCCAACCGGAAGGTTGATTAGACCCATAGTATGTTGTTCTTTGTTGCATGCGTATGCTTATGTGTGTATGGGTACTTTGGGGGAACTCACTAAGCTTTCGGGCTTACAATTATAGTTTATTGTTTCAGGTACTTCAGGAGATCGTGGCAAGGCGAAGGCGTGATCGTACCGCTCCTCATGTTTTATGATTTATGTGATATGGTTCTGGGGGATACTCTGATGTTTAAACTATTTTGAAAACAAGATGTATGAACTTAATGGTTTTTTGAATGAAATAAAATGTTTTAAATTGGTTCAATTTTTATGGGTGTTATAGTGTGACACAACTAGGGTTACACCATGTAAACCCTAATGTGCATGACTTTCCACATTCCTTAGGCTCCATGGGTTTTAACCTCCATGGAGTATACATGGGTCACCTCATGGGTTTAGCCCAACATAAAGAACTATGGATCATAAGCCCACTTTATAAGAATGAATGATTTACACAATCAATCCTCATATATTTAATTAGTCTCTTTTGATCACAAAATTAATTCCAAATTAATTCTTGATCAATACTAATTAAATAATATGATTTCATATTAATATATTAGAACTTATAATATATTAATAAACCATAAATAACCTCTTCTCAATTATCCATCCTTCAGATTGTTTCGGTGCCATGCAACCTAAATGGACCATGCTACTCTCGGGCCAAGTACATACCAATTATAGTTATGGACTTAGACATTAATCCAACAGTCTCCCACTTGGATAAGTCTAATAACTATTATTGCAAGTACGAGTCCACAACCCGACTAGCAATCGTCGCTCTTAAAAGCCGTTGTCGAACTCTGACCTAGCCAGTGACGTGTCCATTAGATAAGGGATCATATATTCCTTCATTCTAGATATCATATGGACTGAGACATGGATTATAATCATTCTCTCTATCCATCTGTTGTTTCCCGATTTCCGATTTATGACGACCGACTAATTGAACAAATCAAATCAGTCCAGGCTTGGCCAAGCACTTCGGGTGTCATCACTAAATCATCGAGGGGCCCACTGATATCGCTTTCATCCACGTGGGGTAAAAGGAACAGATAAACTTCAACCCAAATGCTTGCTTACACTTACTCATCAATTTACACACAACGATACGTTTTATAACACCAAGTTACTGGTGCGTTTACGTATGTTAATGTGCAACCGACTTGTAACTACAACTCACATGTCTCCGTTTCAAGAATATAAGATATTATCGTCTCACAATCACTCGTGATAAAATCCATGAAGTGATTCAGATGAGCGTGGGTTGAATCCAATACTCAAATCTTATTACAGGAGTACTCATGAACATTGTAGCAAACTTGTGCTATGACTAAAACACCTCTACAGACCCATTCATGACAGTCTTGCCTCAATACCTACTTCCAAAGTATGATCGACTGTGGATGGTTTGAATAACCTAGTTATTCGGGAAGTCAAAACATGCAAAGTGAAACACAAGAATAATACGAATCCTATATGGCCCCAAAACTTTTGAGTGTCATACTGATTACTCATTATCCATTGTATAATGTTTCGTTTTATCAACTTAATACTTGAATTAAAACAATAGTTATGCCATGCTCCAAGCATGCACACTATGTTTGTCTATGGTCCTGACTTTGTGAAATAGATCAATTGAAAAACATTTCAATTATGCTCATTTCACAATTTTAAATCTTTATTGCAAGTGTAAGCATTCCAAATTCTTGTCACTGCTAAACTATCATGTAATGCAGCCTTTGTAATGTCATGGTACCAAAAGTCACAGAGACTTGACCAACAATATTACAAAATTTTCCACTAGAGATTGTTGACAAAGCAATTCCAAGGAAGTGAAGTCTCAAATTCAAAGCACATTCCTTTGAACATCCTTCGTGCATTAAGTTTCCTAATCTTTCACAGATTTAAAAAATAACTTCCACTTATGGAAACATTTCCATATTCCCATTTTGACTGTCATTTCTGAACAAGAGTTGCCTCCTTTCAGAATATGTCAATATGGTCCATCCATTTTATACTTCCAACTACAAGCGACCAATCCTTGGCGAACCTTAGATTGTCCTTAATAGTTGTTAACCACTTTAGTCCGAGATGAGATGGGTCAAACTAGTTCCAAATCCCATAAATATCCAAAGTCCAATCTAATGGATCCATTAAGGCCCAAGATGGCCCAACAGATGGAAAGGACCAATGGAAAAATTCCCAAGGCTCAAACCCATTAACCAAGCCCATCGACTTGGTCCGAAACGCAATTACTCCAGATATGGGTCGTACGGTCAGCGTACATAGTGGTACGTGCAGCGTACCAAGTCGAAGCGGGAAAACACGACCAAGGGAGCCAGTACGTGCGGCGTACAGGAAGTATGCACAACGTACACATCCCCCATGAAAACCATGCAAAATTGGCTTAACCACTTAAGTCCTTAAGCCTAAAATTCAGATCTGAACCCCTTAAGACCATTAAGGCCATAAAGTTGCAAACTTTATGCCTTAGACCAAATACCAAAACCCCAAACTCAAAATCCTAACTTATCACACCCAAAAATACACTCTAGCACATGAAAGGGAACACAACAAGGTTCAAGCTTGCACCTTTATAGGATGAAACGACTAGAAGCTTCTGAAAACACAACTTGGAGGCTTAGGAGCAGCTCATACTCACCAGGATCTATTCTTTATGGACAAAATAGGGAAAACTAGACCCAAAGTGGAACTTAATGAAATACAACCAAAGGTTGGAGCTTTATACCTTCTAATGGATCAAACTGAAGATGAGAAGTTGGATCCAAACTCTTAAGGGCAAGGCTTCCTTCTTGAGCAACCTACTTCACCCCTAGAAGCACACTTTAACACTCAAAAACTCCAAAAAGGGGCAAGATGTACTAGGGTTTGCTAAGACGGTCGAGAGAGAGGATGGAGGCTGAGGTAGGGGAGGGACTTAGGCCATATGGGGTTTAAATAGTGAACAAACCCTAAATATTAGGGTTTTGGTTTGAGCCTCGTACGCCCTACGTATTGGACTACGCGCATCGTACTCATCCAGGACCAACTACGCTAAGCGTACAACCGGGGGGGGTATGCCCCGCGTATACGATTAGGGCCAAAACTTCGGGGACCTAATGTGCAACAAAAACGAACTTTAAGGGTTCAAAAGCAAACCTGATAATTTCTAGACGTTACAATAATTCAATCTTTATGGCATGCAACCTAACATATTCGATTATAGTTAATTAACATCAATATAGGCCTCATATAGCACAAAGCAAACATCATTCGAGCAGTAAAACCGACCGAAAATAAGGCATCATAAAGTTCAAGCAATCCTCACACGCAATTCCTGAAGATCCTTAGCATAGCCGCTATCATGCATCCCTAACAGTTCACATATCCAACATAAAAAAGGCATCTCTCCTACACATGAATTCAAACATGAAACCCTGAGCAGATCCTTATTCTAACTTCTAGCATGCATATCATACTATAACACATATAACATATATGTATGGGTATTTTGAGCATCACTTACTTGAGCTTGAGTGATTGCATGCATCGCACCCCCCTTTCATCGTAAAATCCTTTTTAGAAAATTGTTTTCTTTTTAAAGTTTTTATCAATTCCTCATTTTGAGTTCAAACACACCCGAGAGTCTACCCGAATCACTCAAACCAATGCTCTGATACTGACTTGTAACGTCCCAAAAATACTAAGTAAATTTTTTTAGAATTTTAAACCATCAACCATCCAACCATTTGTTTAAAACCAATGAATGTATGTAAAATTCTCAAAACATCAGAGTGTATCCAATAGGTAGTGCATAATAAATCTCTAAGGGATGTTGTGCGCTCAATCAGCACCCTTCCCTTTTGAATCGGAAGTACCTGAAACATTTTAAACATGAAACCGTAAGCACAAAGCTTAATAGTTCCCCAAAATACCACATACCATACATAAGATAACATGTCTAATTCAACCTCAAGTGAATGTTATGGGTCAAGTCATAGTCTTACCATCACTTTCTACCATGGGCCAAATCATGGTATTTACTTGTACATGTGTCAGGGGCCGAATCCTAGTCTTCCATACAATTGTAAAGGGCTAAACGTTGGTCTTTCATGCAAATTCCAGTGGCCAAACACCAGTCTTTCATAAAAATTCTAGGGTCCAAACCTGTTGGATTAAGGTGTCTAAGCTCATAATTAAATTAGTATATTCTTGTAATTCGAAGCAAAGTCTTTTTTGGGTTGCCCACATAACCAGAAATAGCTAGAAATGATATTAGGAGAGATAGAGAGAGAGAGAGAGAGAGAGAGAGAGAGAATTAATTTGTTAATATATTATATGATTAATATATTAATTGGAAATAAATAATTAATTTGTTAATTTATTATGTGATTAATAAATTAATATGAGATTAATAGTTAAATAATTGATTTGTTAATTTATATGATTAATAAATTAATAAGCAATCAATAAGAATTAATTAATTATTAATCATAATTAATTTGGATTAATTAGAATTAGTTAAAGATCTAAGGGTTAAAATGTAATTGTCCATAATTGAGAAATGAAGGAAAATTCTATAACCCATGTAAGCATGGACAGTTTTTGCAAGGATTCTAGGAGTTCTGTAAGCCTCATGGTTGCATATAAGTAAATGATTTGAACTGACATTAAATCTATTATTTAATCAATTCAAATTTGGCTTTGTCTGAAAGTCACCCACACTATAAATAGGATCCCCAAGACTAGGAATTTTCATTCATGATCTTCCCAAGAGGCTCATAGCTGAAAATTCCTTCATCTCTCCCCTCTCCTCTTCATTCTAGGGTTTCTAGGGTTTTGGATGTGAGCTATTAGAGGTATCATACTTTTGATGCTAGCTTTCTAAAGTAGATCTTAGGATTATATAGTGTTATATACGATTATAACACAAAGGTATGTATTCCATTCTATGAATTTCGATTATACCCAGGGTTGATGATAGTTTCAATAGTATATTGCTATAATGTGTAAAGACATAAATCCATAGGTTGCATGCACCAAATAATTATATTATTTTGAAATTACGTTGTGCTAATATGTGTAAAGAATTTCGATTAATGTAACCTATAAAAACCATCAAAACCTTGGTCTTCCATGAAAGAGTCACAAATACAACTAGCATCCGATATAGTCTAGTGATAAGACACACACCTCAACCACAGTTACGAGAAGGTTGGTACTAGGAACCACCTAGTTCATAACACAAAGTCTAATCTCAGTCAATAACTCAACCCCAAAGGTTGACCCAAGTTCATCCTATCCAAAAAGGTCCTCAAAGTCAAAATTAAGACAAAAACGTGTAGTGCTCTGGGAAAGTGCACCATGCTTTGCCATAATTCAAAGGGTAAAGTGACTTAATCCATTAAGTCAGTAACCTAAATTACAGATCTGAACTCCCATAAGTTCTAAATGGACAAAGTTTCAAACTTTATCCACTAAGCCTTTTCATAACAAACAAGATCTTAACTTAAAGCCTCATAAAGTCCAAAAATGCATTATTCAAGTCTCAAACTAGCAAGTCTAAGTCTTCAACTTTCAAATCTGAATAAATATGATTTTTAAACTCATAAAGTTTCCAACTTTATCCATTATAAGGTCACAAACTTTCAAGATCTAAGCCTTTTGCAATCAAAATGGCCTAAAGCATTACCAAGACTTGTATGGATTAAAAAAAGAGGTAAGGGTCCAAAACTTATCAACTCATAAGGTCCTAGGAAGTAGCTTAGGGTGAATGAAAGGTGTTGGAGTCCATCCAACGCCAAAATCCCACACAAAAAAGGCAAAATAAGCCATAAAAGGGCATAAGCCAAGATCTAACAAACTAAAGATGAAGATTGGAGCTTTATACTCACAATGGTCCAGAAATGGGGTAACCTTTCTTCACCCAACCACCTTGCAAACAACTTGATCATCAAGCTTCACACCAAAATATGAAAAGTAAGCCTCCAAAATAGATTTTAAGCTCCAAATGAGAAAGAAAGAGAGAGAAAGAGTGGGGTAGGGTGTCCCTAGGGTTTGTGTAACATCCCAAAAATCGTGACCAAAAATTTCTTTTTAAAACATTACTAAACCGTAGTATCAAATCATTTCAAACATACTAGAAGGGTTTTATAACAAATCAGAGTATCTTTTCAAAACACTTGTCCATTTTATCAAAGTAAACATCCCATGCTAAACTTGTTTGCTGTGTGTGTGTGCCATGCGATCACCCCGAGCTCTTCCCTCCGCTACCGGAAGTACCTGAAACCAAGAACTGAAAACCGTAAGCACGAAGCTTAGTGAGTTCCCTAACCTACCACATTCCACATACATAACCACATACTGGGCCTTGCCCACTGCATCGGCCCCTGATCGGCATAGGACCGAAGTCCGGACTAACTTGGGCCCCGCCCACTTCATCGGGACCCGCCCGGCATCAGGCCCCGCCTGGCATCGAGCCCCGCTCGGTATACATATCTGTTCTCTTAGGCCCCGCCTGTCTCTGGGCCTCGTCCGCGACTAACAAATACAAGCATATAACATAACACATATCATAAAGCTAAACATACTCTACTGTACTACTGATCTAAGGCCTCGCCTATCTTGGGCCCCGCCCCTGTCCTGCTACTGGTGAGTCATGGAACCTGAAACCAAGAACTGAAAACCGTAAGCACGAAGCTTGGTGAGTTCCCCAACCCACCACATTCCACATACATAACCACATACTGGGCCTTGCCCACTGCATCGGGCCCTGCCCGGCATCGGACCGAAGTCCGGACTAACTTGGGCCCCGCCCACTGCATCGAGCCCCGCCCGGCATCAGGCCCCGCCTGGCATCGATCCCCGCTCGGTATACATATCTATTCTCTTAGGCCCCGCCTGTCACTGGGCCTCGCCCGCGACTAACAAATACAAGCATATAACATAACACATATCATAAAGCTAAACATACTCTACTGTACTAATGATCTAAGGCCTCGCCTATCTTGGGCCCCGCCCATGTCCTGCTACTGGTGAGTCATGGAACCCCGTCCACGCTCCTGCTGATAGTGAGATACGGGCCTCCGCCCACACTCACCTCCCTCTTAACTCGGGCCTCGCCCCTGCTCTGCTACTAATGAGATACGGAACCCCGTCCATACTCGGCTAGTGATGAGATACGGGACCTCGCCCGACTCACCTCCCTACCAAGCACATACAAGTATCACAAAGACAACAAATATAACTACACCTACACTACTGCCTCGGGTACCACCCGATATCGAACCGAAATCCGGAACATATAAACTGCATCGGGCTAACCCCGGTAACGGATCTAAATCCGAACAAATCACAATAAGTGCCTAGGGCTAACCCCCGGGTCTTCCTGCTACACATAACCATAAGCATAAACATAATGGGACGATATTGTGGCCGTAGACCCATGCACACAGCGAGGAGACTCACATCGCACTGCTGAAGACTAGCTGAAACACTTCTGACTGCCAACCGACAACTTCTGAACTGCTGATCCTTCGGCTCCCCGAACTATCAATACCCAAAGTAACATTTAGACCACAATATTCCAAAAGTCAATCCAGGTCAAACTTGGTCAAAGTCAACGGTCAAAGTCAACCTCCAGTTGACTATGACTCGCCGATTTGCTCTACCGACTCGTCGAGTCCATGCTTCTCCAACTCAATACAACCACCGATCCGACCCGTCGAGTCTAGCAAGCACTCGACGGGTTCTGCTTCAGTCTTACAGTCAGGACCATCTTCAACCGACTCGCCGAGTTCATCTCCCTCTTATGAATGTCCAAACTATGACTCGCCGAGTTGTATGAACAACTCGTCGAGTTCATCTTCATATACTAAGAAGATTGCCTTAGACTCGCCAAGTTCCTTATTGAACTTGTCGAGTACGATGATCTTCATGCCCACTATGGACCCAAAATGACTGAGTCCCATACCAACTCAACTCATACCCTTTAACAGAAGGGTTTTGGGGCAAGAAAGCAGACTGAATCGCCGAGTCCCATAAGTGACTCGCCGAGTCCCTCTATGTCTCATTCTATATAGACAATTTCTAAGCCAAACAGCTTCTCCCAAAGGTAGATATGGGCTCCTACGATCGGTATAACACGTAAAGTCCCTGCATTTCCTTCCATGCATGGCCTTTTGAGACTTAAAAGACCATAATAACCCCTTAAAGCTTTCATGAGGGTTTCTAATGGCATAAAGCTTGCACCTTTATGCCTTAACCATTCTTAGGGACTCCAGATCTGACAAGATCTCTGCTTGGGACGTCCTAATCCCACAAGAAATCATTCTTGGTCCATAAACTTCATAAAAGGGACATAAAGAGATCTAACAAACTAGAAGTCAAGTAAGGAACTTGATTACCAAAATGAGCAGCAAATGGAGTGAATCTTCTGGATCTACTCCTTCCTCCTTGAACCTCCAACCTTCTTGTTCCTCCAAGTTTCAAGAATGCTCCAAAACTCTCAAAATGACTCACAACTCAAGGGAGGCTTCTAGGGTTTTCGTTCTGGACTTGAGAGAGTATCAAGGGGCTGATGAAGGCTATAATGTTCCTTAAATAGGGTACAAGGCCCGCATTTAGGGTTTTCCCCAAACCTGGCCAACTCACCGAGTCAGTCTTCTAACTCGTCGATTAGGTCACTAAACCTGCGACCAAATCGTGCTCCTACTCGTCGAGTCACCCATCTACTCGACGAGTCACTTCCTCATTTGAGGTTTTCTTCTCTTTCAAGATCTCCTGAATTCGGGGTGTTACAGTTTGTTTATGAGTGAAAGAGGTTTATAATGATCAAACCCTAGGCCATAAGTGTGCTTAAATACTCATTAAACCCTAAAATCTCGTAATTGGGCTGGGCCGAAAAGCGCGTCGTGCACACTTCAGAACAAGCGCCTCGTGCTTTTGGGTTTAAATCACAAGTTGAAGTTTTCAATAAACTAAACATATTAAGGCAACACAAATACATACGAGGGAATGGATGTTACATCGATGGAAGACGTGTATTGCATGGAAGGTGGATATTCTTATATGGTGTGTTTTGTTGGATAAAATCCCAACTAGAATAAATTTAGACAAGAGGAGTACACATATTCCTTCTGTTTTGTGTCTGTTATGTTCGTTGGAGACGGAACAATTAGATCACCTTTTTTTAGATGTGAAGTGGCGGCTAGAATATGGGACACGATGTAAAAAAGGTTGGATGTCCTTTCTCAGGTTTTAGTTCATTTCCAGATCTCTTTTGAACATCAGTGATCTTAAATGTATCGATAATAGGAAGACTCTCATTAATGTAGTTGTGTGTACTCCTATATAGTAATTGTGGAAATTTATAAACGACAACGTTCTTGCAGGTCGCAAGCTAAGAAAGGACTAGATTTTTATTCAACAAGAGAATATTATTTCCTTTGATTTTGTAATAGGAATAGAACTTTCCCTGTTAAGTGGGTTTGCTGGATACATCCCTTAAACAATGTGTAGTTGGCTTTTTGTTCTAACTTCTTTATGTAGCTTTTTGTGTGGTTTTATATATTTGGTTGGTTGTTTAAAAAAGGAAGCGGTGACAATTTGGTGGATTGTGATGTCGATGATGTCAATGGTTAGCAGAGTAAGGTCCCGTTTGATAGACATTTTTCTAGGTCCTAACATATTTTTCTGGCTGAATGGACCGGAAAAACTGTTTGATTTGCACAAAAAATGGGTCTTTCCCGGTAAGATATATATTTCCCAGAAAGCCAGAAAAGCATATATTTCTGGTTGAATAAGTCGGAAAGACAATTGTGCCACAAACCTCACATCTTTCTTCTTTGGATTATTATTATTTATTTAAATATTTTTTTAATTTCTTTTTTATTGGATTATTACTTTTTTTTACTGGATTATTATATATTAATAAATATTTATTTATAATATACAATATTTATAAATTAATAAATATTACTTTATTGGATTATTAGTTTCTTTTAATTAAATTTTTAATTCATTTTAATTGGATTGATTCTTTTTTTTTTGACAACACCACCACCATCCTAATTTATTTAAAAAAATCTCATTCATTCTACCACTATCAGACATAAACCGGGTCAAGAATCAGACGTTGGGTTATAAAAAAAAACTAAAATGGCTAGAAAGAATAACAACGTAACATCAACTTGAAAAATAATAAACTAAAAACAACCTAATCGACATTCTATTTGGATTTTATTTGATTTGTGTTTAATTACTTTGCATGATAAGTTGCATTTGCATTTTTAAATGATTATTATGTAATTTTGATTTTGTATGACAATTTGTATGTTTTTATAATTATTCAGCAACTTCATCCATCATAGTATAAAACAATATGGTAATATGATTTTTTTTTTTATCATTCAACATAGTCGGTCAGATGTAAAATCAAACAACCTGGTTTCATTCCAAGTCAGAAAACTTTTCAAACAACACTTTCTCTAACATATGCTATCAAACGAAACCTTAAGAGAGTTCGATTGGTAGAACTCAAAGGAGAAAATCAAAGGGAAAAGGATAATAGGTTAGGGAATGAGTGTGTTATGATAGTGAGTTGTCTAATTTCTATAAATAAATAAATAGAACGAATAATCAATAAATCATAAAATAAAGTTAAAAGATAGATAAATAACACTCTTTTTTTATTCATAAAAAAAAACGGAAAAAAAGCTAAACCCATATACATATATATATATATATATATATATATATATATATATATATATATATAGTGGTAAGTCTAGAACGTAAAACCACATGGTTTACTATTTAAATAAAACCAATAGAAAAAAAAAATAGTAGTTGCGGGTTCAGATCGAGTCGAATTGTATAAGGAAAAAAAAATAAGTTCTTACAACTAAACCCAACAAGTAATAAGTATTAACAAAAGTTCAATAACTTTGATACTCATAAAATAAATATTAAAAATGAATAATTAAAAGAAAAAAAAACAACTATTGTCACTACAAATAAACCTACAACTTAATTATCAATTATCAATTCACACGGTAGTTG
Organism: Lactuca virosa; assembly: GCF_052849685.1. NCBI lineage: Eukaryota > Viridiplantae > Streptophyta > Magnoliopsida > Asterales > Asteraceae > Lactuca > Lactuca virosa. Next base: position 102,849,701 of record NC_136428.1, on the reverse strand, counting down.
TCCTCGTGGACTTTTTAATACTCATGGATAAAATTTCAATATAGTTTATTTAACTTTCACATAGTTAACAAAGTAAAATATTTACGGGTGATGAGAAATTGGTCTGGCGGTTATGAAGATAGAAGGTTGATGAGCTATGAATATTGAATTATACCTTAAAAAATATTATGCTATTATAAATTATGAACTTTAAAAATATGATTTATATATTTTTTCTCATTAAGGTGGTTCATTTAATTTTTTTAGGTAGGTCACAATTTTGAACTTTATATAACTTGTAATTAAAAAAACAAGGTGCGTCAAGTGACCCACCATAGTAACACATAGCCTTGCCAATATATATATATATATATATATATATATATATATATATATATATATAATAACTTAGTAAGGGCATGATCATCATTTGGTCGATCTCATTTAATGTTTAATTTTTTGTGTTATTGGAAATATTAATAAAAAGGTCTAAATATTTACATAATAAATCAAATTTTCGGATTTTTTAAATAATAATTTTTGCTTTTTTAAATGCAGATTTTTTAATATTTTGTAGAAAGTATGAATTTGTTTTTAAAAAAAGTTGTAAAAAAAATACTCTTTTAAAAAAATTTCAATTTTTTTAAAAAACAGTAAATTTTTAAAAATTATTAAATTAACACAACTAGAAGATTGAAATAAAAACCTATAATTTTTTTAACAAAAAAATCAACGTTTTAGGTGCATATATGCAAATTTTTTCAAATGCATATATGTATATTTCTTATACTATAATATTCGTAAGTAAATCATGAAAAAACCCATTTTATTTACTAATCTATAAACACAATAGTACAAATATTTTATTCAATACAAAATAAAATATAAAAAACAAAAAATGCTACAAAATTTCAAAGCGTTTACATGTCTTTGTGTCAAGATTTCCATATTTTCTTC